>NW_026267184.1:671251-672547 GCF_000697945.3 Frankliniella occidentalis | reverse complement strand
TTCGACTTCTTGCCCCACAAATTTAGGGCAGGGCCACGGGGACGGCTCCGGGCAGGTACGAGGAAGAGTCCAGCGCGCCCACACACACACACAGCCGCACGACACTGCAAACTCGAGTGTGTGTGAATATATCGCACACGTGTCGGTGTGTGTGGTGCCCATTAGTACACTTAAATGGAGTAAAGGTGTGAGTTTGAATTTTTTCCTCTGAAATTCACACACTTCTACCTTCCAAATGTACGAATATCAACCACGCACCTACAAGTGTGCGGCATTCACACACTTGGGTTCCTAGTGCAGTCGCTCACCTTACCGTGCTCGCGCACAAACGGCAACACTTAATATACTATTAACGACGAAATTAAATATTCCAATCCACCTCCGCACACACCCGCAAAAACCTTACAATTTAGGCGTGAATAGACAATGATCACTTACGTACCGTTTTTAGAAACGACGTTTGCGAAGAGCCGCGTGGAGAAACAATGATGAGCCCTGCAAGAAACAAAAGATGAGAAAAGGGTTAACGATCTTTTCACGCACCCTCTAATTGGAAATTTCAGGGGTCTCTCTTTCTCATATGAGTGTGTGTGAGTGTGTGTGTGCCTGTGTGAGGATGTGTGCGCGCGCTTTCAGCGAGGAGAGTTGGGGCGGAGCAGAGGGCAAGGTGGCGGGGGTGCGGGAGCGAGACGGGTCGGAGGGTGGTGGAGGGGTCCTAGTATAGCTCGCAGGACCACAGGACGTCATCTCGAGCTTGTTTTATGGGAGCTAATAAAAGTACTCCTCCCGCGTTATATCGTGCGGATTATCGGTCGAGGTGTGCCGGCCAACATTGTATCTCTCAGCCCCCCTCACCCTGTATCTGTCTCTCGCTCTCTTTCTCTCGTCCATCCACAAGTAGGGTACAGTCAGCTCTCTTTGCCCAACGTCCCACCCCTCGCATTTATACGACAATCAAAAGACTAAACAGACAAAAAATAATAACGAATCTTGCCGAAAACAAATGGTTTTCAGTTTTAGCTCCATAGCCGACTCCACTCTCCCTATATTTGCAGACTGCTGAGTATTATCCATCCACCTCATCGAGGCCGACTAATCCAATGACGGAAGTACGGCTGCTGCCGCATCGCGATGCAGAGAGCGGCGGGAGAGAGGGGAAAGGGGCGAGGGGGCGAGGGGCAGGAAAAGTGGAAATAACGAGAAGCCGCCCGGAAGAGCCGCCCCCGTAACTCAGCGGGACCCGGCGCCCAGCTGCGTTGCTTTTACCGCCGCCCTACGGAGCGCGGCGCGGCGGGC
>NW_026267184.1:666390-666812 GCF_000697945.3 Frankliniella occidentalis | reverse complement strand
CGCCGCCGCCCCGCCTCGGTCGGCGACCCCTCCTTCGCACCACTCAGCAACTTAACCTGCCCTCGCGCTTGCTTCCTGCTGCTGCTGCTGCTGCTGCTGCTGCTTGCGGCCTGGCTCGGATGAAACTCCAAAAGAGGAGAGAATTTGGAGGGTTTGGGGGGGGGGGGTCGAAAGGGTTTGGAGAGGCCGAGGCCAGCAGCGGCCAATCTGGGGCCAGCCGAGGGAGGGCGAGCCGAGGGAGGGCCAGCCGAGGGAGGGCGAGGCTGCGTACGAATTATTTGCCCTTCGGAAACACGGCGGCGGCGGCGGATCGGGGATGGTCTGCATTATACAGTCAGAAGCCCATATTTCGGACGTTTTTTGAGGAAAAACGCCTGTGACATGTAGAATTTTTGAAATATGAAAAATCGCAGGGGATTCTA
>NW_026267184.1:664083-664959 GCF_000697945.3 Frankliniella occidentalis | reverse complement strand
CTCTCTCCCATCGCCCTCTTCCCTCTCCATCCTACACACACACACACATAGCCAGAGAAGGAGGAGGGGGGAGATTAATCCAAATTGCATCGGGAGAGCGGGGAGAGAGGCCTAGAGGAGGGCGACTCTTGTGGCCGGTGGGTGCCGGGCGGGGCGGAGTGGAGAGGAGCACAGAGGAGAGAGAGGAGACCTCTAAGCTTTGGAATTGGTCTGCGCCGAGAGGCCTGTTCGGTGTTCGGCCACGCGGTGGTCTCCGCCTCCGCCGAGCAGCCAAGCCCTCTCTGTCACAAAGTAGGGCGGAATTTCTACGAGTCTTTTATTTCCTTTGTTTGTGGCCGGTCGCCGAATGTCAATGTAAAAGAAATATAAATGACCGTTCTAGAGAGAACGCAGCGGTGACCATTTCAAATGCTCCCGCGTCTTTTCGACTTTGTGTAATGAGAGTCTGCGCTGTACCACGAACGCGTTACATTGATCGTGTGTGTGCTTTTGTGTATGAGTGCCCCTATGTGTGTGTGTGCAGAGAGAGAGAGAGAGAGAGAGAGAGAGAGCTCACTAACGGCACAGACAGACAGACCATCGCGCCACGTCAGGGAGGAGAGCGCCAGGGGAGAGGTGGAGGGCAGAGAGAGGGGGGTGGGGCGAGATGAAGAGAAAAGAGTGATGGCGCGGAAGGAGTGGGCGAGGGGGGGGGGCGCCCCAGTCAGTTGTGCGGTGCTGCCTGCTGCCCTGCTGCTGCTGCTGCTCTTCGGAGTCAAATCGCCCGTCGCGCTGCGCTAACTGGAACTAATTAACCACCATTCTGACGGAAATTGCTCTACTGCTGCTACTGAGCGAGCAGCGGTGGTGCCGAGCCGGGGAGAAAGCCGGGGGGTG
>NW_026267184.1:661240-663108 GCF_000697945.3 Frankliniella occidentalis | reverse complement strand
AGCGGGTTTGCCTACCCGCTCTGCCCGTAAGGCGCCATAGCCCCTTGGGTAGGCAAACCCGCCCGCACCTGTGTCTTTTATGCAACACCCGGTACTCCTTGTCTCGGGGTGCCTTCGTGATGGCCTCATCACGCCGCTGCCGGTGCGCGGAGAGGTAGGAGGGGGAGGGGGGCAGACAACTACACCATCGCATCGGCTCGCCGCCGCCGCGCCGGCCGGCAGACGCGGATCATACAGCTTTTTACTGCGTCTTGAACGCAGTTTATGGCGAATAAAGACATGACCCAAACTAATTCACTCCGCCGCACAGCAGCGGAGCTTCCTTGGCCGCGGCCCCGCACGGAGCAAGCACCCTTTTACAACGAGGGGTGCGCCGCCGTGCTCCGCGCTGTTAGTGCCGCCGGCCGCCGCGCCGACCTGCCCCACTTTGTGTGGCTCACTGTGGCTTTCCTCTTGTCCCGACAACGAAAAGAAACGAAAGAAAAAAACAAGTGACGGAGTAACGAGGACAAATAAACATGTGTACTCCGCCCGCAGCAGGTTCGGCTGTTGTCAAGCTGCACTTTTCTTTCGGGTGTTTGCTTTTATTATTGCAAGGCAAAGGTTTAGTAGAATGCAACCAATGGCTTTACACAAAAGAAAAAAACAATAACTAAGTCTTGTTTAACCCAGATTTTTAAAAAAGCAGAGAAGACTTAATTCCGTTGGAAAAAAAAATTACAATAAGCTGTGAGGGATTCGTTTAACGAGTACTGCGCAATAAAGAGGAAAAGTCGTCATTGTAAGCGTGGGAGTGGAGACATAGACTGATGAGTCTGGGGTGGGGAGCAAGAGTAGAGGGCAGAGAGTAAGAGAGAGAGCAGATGCGGAGAGGAGAGAGGGTGGGGGGGGGGGGGGGAGAGGGAGAGAGGGAGAGAGGGAGAGAGGAAGAGAGGGAGAGAGAGGCGAGCAGGCAAGGCGAGGAAGAGGTATTAGAACGGTAAATTAATTTCAGCAATAAACATGTCAGTCCGCCGTTGCTCGAATTGATTAAGTGTTTGTTTTTTTCCCCCGCGCGCGCGCTCTCGCTCTGTTGGACTCGACTGCTACCCCCCCCCCCCCCCCCCCCCCCCCCCCCCCCCCCCCCTAGTAGTGCAGGCCAGCCCGGGGGGGTACCGCGTCTGCCCTCTGCGCGTTCGTTCAGCAGCTGCACACGCGATGTTTGTCTGCTCTTTTTTCTGTATTTGGACGCGGAACAGCCGCGCAATGTCCTTGTTTGGACGTTTTTTTTTTACCAGTTCCAGGCGCCCTGCAAACCCGTCCAGCGCGCTGGGGCCAGTGAGGGGTTTTTCATGGCGACTACACAGCCGTTGATGGCAGCCGACCCCGCTGCTGCAGTCGGGCCCGCGAGCTCGGACCGAGTGAAGCGGTCAAAAGTGGACGTTGCGCCGGTGCGCTCATGACGTCGGCCTCAAACGAGTGTTGTTTGGCATGCGGTCAACTCCTGACACAGAGAGAAAACCATGGAGTAAGTATACTTACTCCATGGAGAAAACTGGCATACGGTGGGATGAGAAAGGGATCACAAAGAATGCAAAAGAAAACGAACGACTGTCGCATGCGTTCGCAAACTAACAAGCCTGCTTCACGTTCCCTGCGCTTTATTCCGGGAAGCAGCCCCCCCCCCCCTCCAACCACCGGCGGTCCACGATGCGACGCCATACGGTTACCCAACACACACTCAGTACTGATGGAGGAGCTGTCGTGGAGTGGATACGCACGCCCGTCCTGTAATCTGATAAGCCGGCGAAGAAGAGCGAGGGATATGCGAGCGCGAAACACTTTGCGCGGCCGCCGCGCCGCCGTGGCTGGGGAGGAGGGAGGGGGAG
>NW_026267184.1:660833-661190 GCF_000697945.3 Frankliniella occidentalis | reverse complement strand
GGGGGGTGGGGGGGGGGCGATACGACCCGAGACGACATAGGAATCCACTGAGAGGAAAATGTGTGTCTTAGTCGCAGAGGGTAGATACACACACGAACACGCACACACAGGCATGGGCGCCGGGAGCTGGCTGTGGCCGAACGTATGCATACGAGAGAGCCGCGGGAGAGGGGAAAGTGAGGTTAGGGTTGAGACGCGGCGGCGGCGGTGGGAGGGAGGGAGGTTGGGGCCGCGTGACGTGAAGCAGTGCGATTACAACGCATTTGTCTGGGAGACGCGGTCGCCGACTGGGAGGGCCGAGAGGCATGGGGTCGTGTGCGCGCCCTCGATGGGGGTGCGGTGGGGTGGGGTGGGGTG
>NW_026267184.1:659250-660283 GCF_000697945.3 Frankliniella occidentalis | reverse complement strand
GAGAGAGAGAGAGAGAGAGAGAGAGAGAGAGAGAGAGAGACGGGCGGACAAGAGAAGAAAAGAAGAGGGCAAAGCGAACAAGAAAGCGACGAGGAGTGTTCCTATATACCGGTGGTGTGTTTGAGCCGAGGGCCGCCGCCGGTGCCGCCGCCGTCGTTGGCGTGCAGTTGTTATCGACCCATCCATCTATCGTCGCAGAGGGTCGGTGAATGACGGAAGCGCCCTACGTGCTCGGCGTACTCCAGGGCGCGCGCCCTGAAGACGTCAGCAGCAGCAGCAGCAGGATCCATTGCCGATTCGAGACGTGATCGCCTTAATGCGGAAGACCTGTAGCAGCAGCCGAGGAGGCGGCCCCGGGCGGGGCGGCGGGCGGGGTGCGCGCACTCACGGCTGCGGGGGGCGGGCGGGGCGGGCGTGCGGACGCGAGCACAGGGACGACGCCGTTGGTGCTCCAGCCTCGGCTGCAGCCGGGCGAGCGGCGGCGCCAGCAGCACAGGCCAGGTGCGGCAGCAGCAGCACTAGTAGTGTCGCTTCCATATTCAGCAGGCTGCTGGCAGATTGCTCCTACCCCCCTACCCCGCCCCCTCCGCCTGTGTCGAGGTTCACTGATATTGACTAAGTTGTCGATCCTTCGCCGCCCCCCGCTGCCGCGCTACACCGCGCCCCGCAACACTCCATAGGAGAGCCGCTGCTCGGCGGGATTAAAACCGTCACCGCCGGTCGGTAATGCTGTTAACTTCCGGCGCGCGAGGCGTGGTGGTGGGCGGGGCGGGCGAGGAAGTCGACAGGAGAGACGACGCGACACAACGCGAAGCGACGTGATTTGATTACATTTCGCGCACCTTTACCTGGTGCGCGCCTCGCTCGTCGGCGTCGCGCGTCTCTAGAGGAATTTACACGTGCTTCTCTCTGCTCCTCTCGCTCTGCCTTACAAATACGAAACACACAGCCGGCGCCGGCCTGCTGCTGCTGCTGCTGCTGCTCGCTCGTGTAGCCCTCGGGGGCCGAGGGGGCGTGGCCGGGGGGCGGCACG
>NW_026267184.1:656524-659200 GCF_000697945.3 Frankliniella occidentalis | reverse complement strand
CCTGGATCACCTCACCTCGCGCAGCCTCCGGGCCCGCCGCCCCGCTTCGCCCCGCCCCGCGGGACCAGGGCCTCTATCCGGCGAGTGATAATGGCCCGTTAAACGAAGCACCCCGACATGTGGGAGCCCGCGGGCTCCAAGGACATTCCCTCACTCCCCGACGCGGCTTGGCGGGGCGAGGCGGGCGGGGCGGTGTGGTGTGAGTTGGGGCAAGAGGAAAGCGCTTCCCCCGGCGGCGCGGCGGCGTGGGAAGATGTCGCCCCGGGCGACCTAGGATGACGAGGTAACCGAGAGGTTAGGAAGGGCCGGGGATGTTATGGCCGAAGAAAAGAAAAACATCCCGTCATATTTTTCCACATAGGACATCCCCAACCGGTTTCGATCTATCAAAATGTTACAATGGTCCGTTGAGCTTTAGTAAAGTAATTGTCTTTCTATTGTTCGTAGGATGTGAAACAAACAAAAAGACTAAGATTTGTTACGAAAAAGAAAACGAGAAATGTGGTTCTTTCCGGGATCATCGAAAAGCCCTAGAGAAAAACACACTCTCGTGTCCGGCTTCAGAAAGGATACCTACGTCTGGCAGACCGAGGCTTTGTGATGGTCCGGTACGGAGGCAGACGACATTCATTCGTCCTCTTTTAATTTTTGTAAAACAGGTCATTTATCGGGGTGACAAGATAGGCAGATGATGTCGGGATACACAACTTACCTTTTCAGAGGTCGACGGTGCAGTAGGCAATGGTTCGCCGCCCCCTTCCTTGGCGAGACGGCCGCCGATAAAGTCGAACGAAAGCTGTGTGAATTTCGATTCGAATACACGTATCGGCAGCGGAAAGTTGAGAAGATCGCGACTCGACTCTATTCACTCGCGCACAGGCCTGAGGCCGCAGCTCCTCCACTGCAGACCAACACTCAAACACAAAGTTATAAAACTGCAACAGGCTGGCTGCCTGCTGCCATCCACCGGCGGCGGAGCGCTCGTGTGGCTCGTGGCTGCAGTTGGCTGACGCTGACGGGACTGACTGCCGCGCGCGGAGGTTAGGAGGCCGGCTGACTCACAGTTGTCACACTTCCCGCAATAATTTCCACTCTCAGAGAATAACAGAAAGGCAAGCCGCTGAGCAGTCGACTCCACTCTTCTCGAAACACGACACACTTTTAAATGCTATGAACTTTGAACTTCAAACTCCCGAGCCAACGAGGTCGAACGTAGCCAGGCGACGGACGAGGAGGAACTACAGCTGCTACCGCAGCCGCAACCGATGGCTGGCAGTTGCAGAGTGCCGTGATGGCCAGAGGGTTTTCGGCGGAAAACAAAGGCGGCTGTCTCCGATGTCACCGCTTTTACTTGCCATTGTATTATCTGTAGGTTCCCATATTATTATTATTTTGCCCGGCGCGCGCACGGTTGTAGCCACATTATCAGAATGCTGTTGTTGCAGCCGAGGCTCGTTTGAATAATGTAGCGGCAGTGGCGGGAAAGTGAAGTGGCGCGCCCCGTCGGGAGCGGCGGTGGCGGCGGCGGCGGGCCCGCCAGTATTTAACTAGGTGGATCTGAAAGATCTAGGCTTCGCCAAATAGGAATGGGTTTCTGATCATAGAATAGAAGTTGAACTTGAATGAGAGATACATAACTGCAAAGATTGCAATCCTGACAGATGATATAATTTTTCAAAAAATCTGGATATGTTAGGAAAATTGTAAACGGATTCTGAAGAATGGAAAAAGATTTGAAGGGATTGCGGGATTTTGGGATAAGCATGGATTTGAGCCCAAATTTGACAAATTAAAATTAATTAGGAATTGGTGAAGATTGTCGAGGATAAGAGATAATTTGGGCGAGATAGGAGTGATCGCTAGATGGTTTCTGGGAAATTTGAGGACATTTTGAAGGAATTTTGGAATGTGGGTGGAGGGATTCGAAAGATTGGGAAGGATTTGAAAAGATTTGAGGGGATTTGGGGAATATACTACCGGTACTCGACTTGCCCAGAGTGGCGGAACGTGGTGGGAACCAAAACAAAGCAGCATTAACCTACAAAAAGAAATACCTTTAATAGCGGTTTTTATTCTTTTCTCGAAGTGCTGAATGCATGGGGTTGAAACAAAGAATGAAAATGATTTTGTTGAAAACGTTACATGGTTTCGCCATTTCGCATTTGCTCTTCTGCTTTTTCAAGCCCGCCCAATCGCGGTTCAAACATTAGTGACAAACAAACGTTTCGGCAACATGTAATACAAAATTATACGAGTCTTGTTTGTTTGAAGTGTTGTTTTATCGAAAAGGAACGATAAAGCCGTACATTCTTGTATTAAATAACCCTTTTAATTCTTGAAATATGTTGTAAACTCAGTTTTGGGTATTTTTTATGTAGTTTTTCTTTTGCTAATTTTATCATTGTAGTGTTGGTCAGCCCGGAATGGATCTAGATGAGTGCCAGGTTTCTGTCGGCCCCCTCACCGTCGATCCCTTGGCTTCGCCTAAGATAGATTTATTTTACTTTTCTATTCTTTAGTGGCTCAGCCAATAATGAGCCTGGGCGCTGCCGCCGCCGATTCAAGACAAAACCGCATTGCGATTCAAATTCAGCTTGTGATTAGGTTAGGGAGTATCTGATCGGCGTGGCGTGGCGTGGCGTGGCGTGGCGAGCAGCGATAAGGGCCCCGGGGGCG
>NW_026267184.1:653262-656384 GCF_000697945.3 Frankliniella occidentalis | reverse complement strand
TCCCTCTCCTCCCCCGCCGCCTTCTTTCCTACGCCCCGCGCGGAAAATGAAATTAGGAAATGAGCAATAAAAGGCCTCTCTCTCCCTCTCTCTCGTTCTCTCTCTCGCCCGCTGGCTCCCGGCTGCGGCGGCGGCGCAGGCAGCCGGGGGAGATCATACGTCATTTACGGACGGAGGTCTTTCGCGACGGTAGAATGGCGAAGGGATTCTCATTGTGCAAGCGAGATCTCTAAAGAGGTCCAGCCACATTAATGTTGGAGCAGTGTCGTTTTAACGACCAAACACGTTCAAACATCAGAAAATTGAAGATACGTATCATTGCTTTTTAAATGGGCGGGGGATAAAAAATCGACTTTACTGCACCGAAGAGACGACAAAGACGCCAGGGCCGCCTTTCCAGGGAAGTGCTGCTTCGGACCTGGGCTGGGAGGACGCGCTCGCAGTCCACGCGCTCGACAAACTCAACCACCTTGACGACGTGGTAGACGGGGAGGGTTCGAGGTCACAGCCTCGCGACGTCGCGCGGGCGTGGGGTACGGGGGAGGAGGAGGAGGAGGAGGAGGAGGAGGAGGGGCAAAACACTTTCCTCTGAACCGCTCGAGGGGGGGCGTTGCTGTTGAGCCCGCGTGAAATTATTCTTCTTTTTCGTGTTATTGTTATTATCACTGGAAGGCCATCGCTATGTGCCCGACCGAACCGCACGAGAAACAACTCGGCAAGAATCGGACAGAAGGCGGACGGCCACGCGCCACGCCGCCACGCCCCGCCCCCGCCCTTCTCATAACGCCTCAGAGGGGGAAGGGGATTGGGGAAGGGGCCGGGCGGGGTGGTAAGCCTGATGGCAAAGTGTCCCAGATAATGAAAACGGTGTTACGAGTCCCGCCCGATGTTCGTCCCTCGATGATTCACGCTGGTCGTGGTCCCCGGTTGGTCCTCTCGATGGTGGTGATCCCAGGATGGTCCCCGATGGTCGCCGATGGTCCCCGACCACCGCCAATCCGACAGCCAGTGGCGCAGCGCCGATGGAAAAGCTATAATTGATTTGACGCCGGTCTCCACTGCTTTTGGCCGGTCCGGGTGCCGTTCAGCTCGGTCACGCACGCGCGTCAAAGGTCCTTGCCTTTTTGTGTTTCATTTCGCCTGTCAGTGGGCTTCACGATGTAAATTTTCAGCAGGGTAATTGCCCTCCGTATCCTATTATTTGGACATCGACCTCTCTCCCTCCCTCCTGCGCTGCGTCACGGCCATGCGACGCGATTACTCATTGTGGTACGCGAGGAAAAGTTGTTTTGTTGGTGTTGTTGTTGTCTTTTCTTATATAAAGCAATACGAGGAACGGCGGGGACAACCCTCTCCGCCGTAAGTGAAGTCGTCGGGAGTGAGACGGATCTCGAGGCGGGCGCGGAGCAAGAGAGAGAAGGAAGGAGATAGGGCAGGGCACGGGCGGGGCAGGTCGTAACGCCGTGGTGGCATCTGCTGCTCGTGGCGGTATTAACTCTATTTGGGCGGGAGGTGCACTGGGGCGGGGGGCGCGGCCCGCGGGGGCACTGCAGCTGGAAAAAGGAGCTGCTGCTGCTGCTGCTGCCACCCCCGCTGCTGCTCCTGCTGCTGCTGCCGCCACTGGAGTATAGAGAGCGTAGTGGGAGGGCAGACGCGCGCCGAGTGCCATCTGCTTACTATTGCATTAGTTTCGCGGGTGAGAGGCGAAGCACTCTCTCTTCCTCCCAGCAGAGACACACTAAGAGAGGGGAGGGGGGGATAATATGCATAAACTTGCATTGAAAGTCCTAGGCAGGGTGTTCTATATTATATACTTATTTGGCATCATCCTTCCAACGGGAGGACTGATGACAGTATAATAAACAAGAAATTATTAGAAGGTCAAAGTTTACTGTATTTTCTGTACCCTACCGTAACTCACTCTGCCCTAAACCGAGCCCTAAACCAATAATTGTACAGAATATTTTTAACGCAAATCGTTTTAGAAATTATTTTAGAATCCGCCAGTTTTGGTGATAGGGCTAGAAAATATTCAGTGTGCCTACTTTTATTATTCTAATGACTCTTTCCATACTCGTGTGTGCTCCTATCTCGTCCCGAAGGATATTGCCGAAAAGGTGAAAATAATTCCGATTAAGTTAGCACACCCTGGTCCTCGGCTAAAATTGAGGGTGGTTACCTTGCGTAATACCCTGTACACTAACCTGGGTATTAAGTACGCAACGCATACAGTGTAATACAGAGTAGTCTGTTCACGTTTTCTTGGAGTGAAAAACCCCCTCGGCTAAAATTGTGGTGTAGGGAAATTAGTGTGTTGTGTTTAGTTTTTCGACGCAGATCCCATAGCTCATTTTATACAAGTCTTGTTATTGTAGAGAGTCGTCTTGTTTTATCTCAGACATCGGACAATAATTTTAGTCAGTGCATGCGCCCAGAGGCAGAGAAGCAGCTGCCAAAAAAGAGAAGAAAATGAGATGAGAACCAATTTAGGAGAGAAGGCTAAGGCTAGGCAACACCACCACACACGCCTTTTTATATTCACCCCCATCATTCGGCAAAGTGAAACGAAAGAGTGTGTTCCATCATACCACACACTGCCCCAGCCACACCCCACCATCCTCACAAAAAAGGCTCTCCCCCCCCCCTCTCTCTCTACCTCTATTTCTCTCTCTCTCTCTTCACCGGCCTGACCTATTCACTGCACGGTCAGCGTACATCGCCGCTGGCTCCAATAGATCAAGGTTACCCTTCACATTTACTTCTTTTCTAAAAATGTTCACATTGAAAAAACAAGTGTGGTATCCAATGCCTTTTAGCGGCATAGTGATACAGTGCATTTACAAAGGCCCTACTGACCCCAAAAGGTGTTATTTTCAGCGAGTTTTGTCCCTTTTCAGTCGCAGTAGCACTTTGAAAAAGACGTTTTATAGCAGCTTTGTTTTTCCATTCATCCAAAAATTCTGGGCCCATTTTTTTTTTTTTTTCAATTTTGGCGCCTCATTGCTGGCGACCACGGTGCTGTCAAAGGGCCCGAAACCTCCCTCCCACTCCTCTCCCCCTTCTGCGCGCTCTATGGCTGTAACCCCCCTAACCGCCTCCCCCCTCCCCTCCCCACGCTCCTG
>NW_026267184.1:652232-652887 GCF_000697945.3 Frankliniella occidentalis | reverse complement strand
AGGGGGGGGCGAATATAGAGGGGAGTGGAGGGGGATGAAGTACTTTACTCAAGTCGTTCAGTTTGTAAATGTTGAAGAGATCCTGATGGCGGTACCATCATGCTTTTGAAATTCAAACGAAGGCGTGTTCCATAGGAGGCGGGGGCGCAGCGAAGGCGGTGCGCGAGGGCGGCGGTAGCTCCGCGGAGGCGCCGCAACGGACCGAATGAGGTGAAGAACAACAAGGAGAAGAAAGGCGGCTCTATATGCGGGGATCAAGACATTTTGTTTAAACAACTCGCCCGGGCTGGCTGTGAGACTTTGAGATGTATAGGGTGTCACATAGGCCACCGTCGTGCCCAATATGGCGGGTTGTTGCCTACTCGCTCGGCGCCGTGAGCGGCGCTAGGCAAGCCCGTCTGTATTATGCGGTACACCATAACCAGAAAAGGTACGGGACCTATGGCAAACCCTGTATGTGTGTGTATGATTGTGTGTGCGCGTGCATTAGGAGAAGGAAGGAGTGGGCCAGGGCCAGGGACCGTCCCCACCGTGTTTGAACGGCGTTTAGACTCATGCATACTCTTCTGTGTCTCATATATCGGGACCAAAATTGGAGAAAGAGAGATGGTGAGACGGGGGCAGTGAGAGAGAGGAAGGGGGGGGCAGAGGGAGG
>NW_026267184.1:646434-652140 GCF_000697945.3 Frankliniella occidentalis | reverse complement strand
GAGGGAGGGAGGGAGGGAGGGAGGGAGGGAGCGAGAGCGAGACGGGGGCGCAGAGATGGAGAGCACTAACACACACTCGTGCATGTGAGGCCGATATCGGAGTGTGTCTGGGCCGATTGGTCGACGCCCCCGTCCTGATCAGCCTACATAAATAATATCGGCGTTCCATTGGCCTATTGGCTCTCCCCCCTTGCAGCCCCTCACCATCACCGCAGCGCACTCTCTCCCCTTTCCTCTTTTGAATAATAGCGCGCGCGCCCGCCGCCGGGGGACACGGTGCGTTCGCACAAACTGAACTACCCTGCTCTCCGCCTCGAGGAAACGTGCACGTGGGTTTGAGATCCAGAGCAGGATCTCGGGGGGTTAGCCCGGCCCGACCGCGGCGGAGGCAGGCTGCTGAGGCGACTGAGGCTCGCGCTGCTGCTTCGCCGTGAGGCTCCTCCTCTTCGGGTTGCTTACCCTAGATAAGGAGCGGCAGCAGCGGGCGGACTGTACTCGCCGGGCCCGGGTGGAGCTTTTGTGCGCCGGAGAAGATAACCTGCAAAGCTTTCCTCCGGCTCCGACGGGGCTCGGCGCGAGGCTCCGGCCGCCGCCGCTGGGACAAGGGGAGATATATAGAGTGGGCCGACTGCGACGCCAGACTGCCATCGGGCCTCCGGCACCATCACCTGGTCACCAGCACCTAGTCACCAGCACCTGGTCACCAGCATCGGGCCACGAGCACCAGCACCAGCACCAGCACCAGCACCAGCACCAGCACCAGCACCAGCACCAGCACCAGCACCAGCACCAGCACCAGCACCAGCACCAGGCCTGGCCACCAGCACTAGCACCTGGGCTCCAGCTCCCAGCGCCGGGCCGCCAGCGCCATCACCCTGCCGCCAGAGCGCCGGGCCACCAGCACCGGGGACGCCCGGCCAACATAGGTCATCATAACAGAAGTCCCCAAAGGAGTGCTTATGCCATAAGTTGCTAACCGCCGCCCGGCGCGTGGAAGTTACGGCCCTGACTTGCCCGCCCCGCCCCAGCGTGGTGGTGCGTCCCCGCAGCGCACTGCCAGAGCTGGCCTGGCCGCTATGGGACTCGGCCAGCTTCTTCGCCAACTCGCTGTTCTTCTGCTCGTCCTCCCTCCGTACCCAACGCGCCTTCTTCCTCTCCTGTTATGCTTTAGAGTCCAGCGCGACTAGTACACCTATATTATTTACGCCTTATTCAACTTTAAATGAGTATTGAAAATATGGAAAGCATCGTTTACAGTCAAGAATCTCTCAAAGAATTTTCAAGAATCTGTTAATAATCTTTCAATGATAACTCAAGAATCGGGCTCCAAGTTTTCACCTTTTTAAAACAACGACAATAGTAAACCTCATGTAAAAATAAAAAATAGACAAAGTTTCAAGAATTATTAACGTTTTCATAACATCATGAAGAGGTGACATTACTTCATTTTTGGTGGGTATAGTTTATCAACACGTCCGTTCCAGAGGACGGGATTGGGCCACTTCTCCTCGTAGCAACTACTCCGCCCCACCGAAGCAGTGCACTAGCGGTCTATACCACGCGGTCACAGGTCAGTTCCATTCGATAGTCCAACTACAACATTTAAGGACTGTGGCGAGTTCTGTCGTGTTGCGGGTTACGTTTGGTTTCCCGAAGCTGTGGTTGGTTTTAAATGAGGAAATGTGGCAGGTACGGGTATTAGGGGGGGGGGGGGTAATCTGTTGTTTTCTCCAGATCGAATTTCTCATACCGACCGCAGGTGCGCGAATGCACTGTTTGCCGCGGCGGGGCGGGTAGGCGGTGGCGCTTGCTTGCACCGCTGAATTTCAAGTCGTCTTATCTCTAAAGCCCGTAAGTGGCGCCTGCCTGCCTGGCAGGAGTGCCTGCTGCGCCCTGGCTGCGCTCCGCGGCGGTGGCGGCGGCCCCGGGATTACATCAACTGGGTCAGCCTAGCCGAGCCGCCCTCAGCCGAGGAGGCCTCAGCCGAGGAGGCCTCAGCCGGCGGGCCGCGTACCTCTCAGTGCATTACGAGCAGCATGTGGCTCCCAACACACAACACAAGGCGTCGCACAGCGCTGGGAGAGCCAACGAAAACTTTACAACGGACGGAGAGAGAGGTTTAACGGCAACCGCGGCATCTCTCCCTCCCCCCCCCCCTCTCTCTCCCTTTGTCTGTGTCTCTGTCTTTGTCTCTGTCACTGTCTCCGTTTCTCTCTGCGTGTCTCTGTCTCTGTCTCCATCTCTGTCTGTCTCTCCCCCCACTTCACTCGTCCCCCACCTGACGCCTAACGAGCGTGGGATAGGCCACCATCCCAAACGCCGTGTCCGTTGATTGCCTACCCACTAGGCGCCCTCACCAATCAATTATTTCCTTCCCTGGAGCTTTCGTTCCGAAGACAATTGCGTCAAATATTTTCGAATCCTATTGTTTTCAATACTTGTAATTATCTCCTGCAATCTTCATTGTTATTTACTGCATGTAATTTTTATCCTGTTTGTATTAGTTCTGAAGTACATTTTGTGCGACGTGGGCAGTATGTGAGATGCCGGTGCAGCCGCGCGCCCCACGACTCCGGAGCCCCCCTGCGGCGCGGGGTAGGTCCGCTCGGGCAGCGCATGCAGGAGACACTGCTGGCCCTCGCTTGCTGCGGCCGGCATAGCCAGCCACCGGGCTAATCTCGGACCAGCGCTCGGGGCTTTTTATTCCCGTCGCCCCAAAGTTCCGTCGCACTCGGTTACCAAAAGTTTTCTCATAACGGGACGCGCGGTGCGGGCAGAGCCCCCCCTCTTCCCCCCCTCCCCCCCGCGCTGTGTGGTGGTAGTGGCCGGCCGCGGCGGCGGGGTCGGGGCGCTTCCGGTGGATGACCGGAAGTGGCGGGCGATTAAAGCCGTGTGTTGACGTATAAGAAGGGCGGGTCTGCCGTCCCATCTCGGCCGTGCGTGTGTGTGGTGTGAGTGCGCTCGGTAGTGCTTCTGGCACCCCAGCGGCGTCGTGTACTCTTATGGACCGCAACACACCACACAACCCCTTTCCCCGCCGCACTTCCGGTCTTGGCGGGCTGACTTCCGGTCAAATTTCCGCGCGGATGAATGGCAGGTAGAGCTTGGGGGATACATTTAAGAGAACCCGTCGAGTGGTCCGGGAGAGAATGCGGTATGGGAAGGGAGGGGGGGGGGCGACGGAGGGATGGACAGACAGGTGTAGTGAGCAATGTAATAGAATAAATGGGGAGGTGGGGAGGGGTGCTGTGAGGCAGAAATAAAGAGGGAAGCAGGAAGGGGTGAAGTTGACGCGTCACGGCCGTCTCTTCACGCGGAGCCGCCACCGCCGCCCGGAGCAGCGAAATCCAATTATCCAACGAATTGGTTTTAATATTTTATGGGCTGTCGTACTTAAAGTATAGCACGCTCGCGGCGGCCCCGCTGTGGTGGAAGGGAGAAGAAGGGGGAGGAGGAATTGGGGGGGGGGAGAAGGGGGAGGAGGGCTAGGCAGGAGGAGGAGGAGGACGAGGAGTGGTGTATGGCGTCGTCGGCGCCCCAAACCCTTATTCGCGACGCGACACACCGCCGCCGCGGCCAGAGCTCTCGGATAACGCGCGTCAAAAAGTCCCCGCCGATGGACTATTACCGCGTCGATGACTTGCGAGTCGCCGCCAGTTGCCGCGCTGTGTGGTGAGCCGAGCCCCTCCTCCGCGTCACATTGTTGTCGCGACAGAGAGAAAAGGTCATAGTCCATCATCACCTGTTGCCGCTTTCTCTATCAACCCACCCTCTCGTGGAAGCCGCGTGATCTATAACGACCGCCTTCTTATCCCTCCCGTCGGACAGAGGAAATAACAAGAAGCGCCCCTTCCCCCTTCCTGTGCGAGAAGCTGTGTTCGAGGTGTACGTTATGAATGTTTTTTGTGTTTCCAATTTGGAACAAAAATGAACAAGGATAAAATTCAACTTGAAAATTGTCGCAAGGAATTTCCACTCGAAAGGTCATTGCGTCATATCGAGGTCGTGTTCAATGGGAATTACTATTCATGATTTAGACAACTTTTGATATAAATAAAGAGGATTTAATTTCACAAATTTGTGCCAAAAAAAGGTTGGCATGAATTTTTTAATGGAATTTACTTGAAACAAAAGCTGAAACACCATTTTCCATGTCGTGTATCTCTGACACGCTTCTTCTCCGACAAGGCCGCAATTATGAGCATAAGAGGGGGGGGGGGGCAGAGAGGCAGGGCCGCCACCGGGCCGCCCGCCCACCGCGTTACTGTACAGCATCAACTAAATAATAATGCTGTTTGCTCATCCAAGTTCAATAAAACCGCAAAACTTACAGCAGGACGTGGCAAGGCCGGGGCCTCGGCCGGGGCCGGCGCACACGCGGCCCGCCGCCAGGGCACGGATGAAACTCTGTTTACCCAAGTTGCCCGCGCCCAACTTGAATCAGAAGGCAGGAGAGAGAGAGAGAGTGAGAGAGAGAGAGAGGGGGGGGGAGGGCAGGTAGGCAAGTGGAGAGTTCACCTGCCGCTGATATTATTTGCAGTTGTTGCGCAGCACCGCGGCAGCGCCGCCACGCCGGTCAGGAGCCGGTCGCTCAGGAGGAGGGCGCGCAAGGGCGCGGGCTGGCAAGGGGGCGGGAGCAGGCAACAGTGATGGCTTCGCGTGCGTGACTGCGGGGTTAGAGGGAAGGCGGAGAGGTTAATTACATTCCTGTCAAACTTCTTAGAGGCCGGCTGTACACGTCGGTTGTACTGCGGATCCGGATCTGCCCACAACGCGCCGCCGCCGCCGGCCATCAGTATGCAGTGAGCGCCTGCACTCACGGTTGTTAATTCCTAGAAAGAAGTATTTTTGGGAATTTGCTGATGAACCGTTTTTGGATCGCTTATTTTTTTTCCTATAGTAGTTCAATTTATGTTCAATTTTTCTGGAAACAATTTAATTTTTACCGATTTTTTCTGCATTACTGTAAAAAAGAATTATTTCGAAAAAGTGATGAAAATTTTTTCAGTAGCTTATAAAGGTTTTTATGAAACATCAGTAATACTGACAAAGGTGTGGAAAAATCAAAAACAGGATGAGAAAGTGGAAAAGCGTCCAATTTTTTCCGGTAATTTTCCGGCTTTAAAATCCCTAGCTGCATACTGCTGGAGTACAGGAGGACGGCGATGCTCATGATGATGATGATGTTGTTGATGATGAGGATCGCAGAGGATGCGCCGCCGGCGGCGCGAAAATCTGGTCGTTTTGCTGGCGTTTGCTCGTCGCCGGAAATGCTGCGCTCGCAAGGGTCTAATCACGAGTCCGCGCGTCTTCCGGAAGCAGCGAGAGGAGAGAGCGGAAACGGAACAGGCAGCGCTGCATGAAATGCCTCGGGGGCGTGTGGCGGCGCGTGGAAGGGAGGAGGAGAGGGAAGCAGTGCGCTCAGGGGCCGCGACACTGCGTGAATCCAGTTAGGGCCGCGCGCGCACCGCCCGCCAGCCAGCCAGACTCCCGCGGCCCCGGAACTCGACAAAATACATGAGCTTGACGCAATTAGGTCTCTCGCTCTCTCTCTCTCTCTTCTCTTTCAAGCCTGCATGATCAATCAGGGCGTCCTCCCCGCGGGGCGACTGAGACAGAGAGAGAGAGACAGACAGAGGCAGAGGGGGGCGAGGGAGAGAGAGAGGGAGAAAGAGAGAGAGAGAGAGAGAGAGAGAGAGAGAGAGA
>NW_026267184.1:641428-646304 GCF_000697945.3 Frankliniella occidentalis | reverse complement strand
AGAGAGAGAGAGAGAGAGAGAGAGAGAGAGAGAGAGAGAGAGGAGCCTGATCCCGGCCGAGTGTGCACTTGCCAAACGGCTGGGCCTGGCCGCGCGGGGAGTCACTGGTCAGTCATCCGTAGGGAATGCCCGCCCCGCCCCGCCCCGCCCGGCTCAGTCAGATGGAGGCCTTGCGGCACGCAACAACTTTTCGCCCCTTTCCCCGGACAAGCTCGGCGCAGAGTGCTCGGCCGTCGCCCCGCCACGTCTCCAAGGAATTTGCTGGACTCCAGCGCGGTGGCGGCAGCGGCAGGCTTGGGCCGGGCCTGCGGAGGGGCCCATCCATGTTGCATGCACCTCCTCAAAGCCTGACCGCCCGGACGGGACGGACGAGGTATAGCAGGACGAGAACGGCCGGTGAGGGAGGGAGACTCGCACAAACTCGACCTGCTCCTGGTGGCCGGCACGGCCGACGAGCACCCCCTGTTAAATAGTCTCTCACTATTTTCGTTACGTACCCGTGACGCTCATAATGAACCTAATTTCACAAATGGTAGAGGAACAAAACAACTCTGGCGCGGTGGAAACGCTCCACTTTACTTTCTGTGCCACCGAGCTGCTGCTGCTGTTGCTGCGCCCCGCCGCGGCCGCCGCCTTCCGTAGACCAGCCTTCGCAGTAACTAACAACACGGTTGGAGTTCCCCGAGGGAGCCGTTCAACGCAATGAACTGCTCACACAGTCCTCTCTCTTTATCTCTCTCTCTCTCTCTCTCTCTCTCTCTCTCTCTCTCTCGAGAAAGCCCGCCAAATTGTTCCAGTACTAGTACTCCCACTTAAATAGCGATTAACTATATTCAAAGTGATCAGTGGACCTCAAAACCTATTGTGAAGTGTTCTCCAAGTGCCAGTACTACCATGTGAGTGTTAGTGACAGTGTGCTCCGCTCGGATCGGATCAAAATCTGATTTCCATCCGGCACCATGCCGAACGCGCCATCGACCATCATCAGAGAGACTAACCTCACCCACGACCCACCAACCTGCTTCTCCAGTGCACCACATCAAATCTACACCGAAAGCTACTCATCAGTGCTCTCCAAACCCACTACCGCCGCAAGACTCCAAAACTCATCACTACGAACCTCAACCACTACGCCAGAAAACCTAACCTCAAAACAAGGTAGCCATCTTGATTTTCCAAGCCAAGCTTTTTCTCGATCGTCATCGCTCTCTCCACAAGGCGCTGCAAGCGTCAACAACAACAACAGCGGGAGCAACATGGCGGCCTGCAGCAGACAAACTCAAAGTGTCAACAACAACAGTGAGTCCACCTCAACCTACCGCCCCTCAAGGAAAAACGCCGTAGTCTTAGAAAATGTCCAGCAGGTGTCTCAAGATCAGTGTTTGAGAGCCGTAGCTGACATCATACAAGGCAAAAACATACACTACTGCAACCGACTCAGCGGAGGAAGACTCTGCCTCTACCTCACCGACGAATCATGTGTCAACACACTCTGCAACAGGGGAGGCGTCGATGTTGGCAATCTAAATTTGCCGTGCCGAAGATACGTCTCCGAAGCCACAAGACTTATAATCTCGAACTGCCCACCAGAGATGCCCGACGACGCCCTACGCAAACTGCTTGAACCCTACGGCAAAATAGTTTCCACGCCGACAAGGCAAAGTGTCACCACTAACCATGACGACCTAAAGCATGTGATGACTTGGAAGAGGTCCCTCTACATGAACATCCCCACCGACGCCCCTCCGTGCCCAGAAGTTTTTCAACTCACAAACGCCGAGGGAGCAAAACACACAATATACATTGAAATCATTCAATGTAAGTTTTGTCAAAGCCCAAGCCACACCATCGGACAATGTGAGAAGAAAGAAAAACAAAACAAAGACTACCCAGCTCTAGCCTACACACCATCGCCATCAGTCCGTCTCTCCATCCCAAAAGTAAGACGACAGTCGAAACAAACAGCCTCCTCTGACAACCCCAGCCTAGAAGAAACCCTAACCTCGAAAACTATCAGCCCGCCACCTGCAGCCGCTGTCCCCGACGCCGCCGCCGGCAGCACAGCCGCTGTCCACACCACCTCCACCATCGACGCCACCGCCCACGCAAGCACTCTTTCCCCAACAAGCCCACTGACTGATGTCGTCGAGTCCAGCCCACAACCCATCTTGGAAGAAAACCCCCGGCCAGAAGATTCACCAGATCACCTAACCTCAAACATCGCCAACCCAGCAGCGCCACCGGCCGTCGTCGTCAGCGACGTCAGCTGCCCACACGACGCCAGTCCATTTGTTTTCAAGCCCCCTCCACCCCCCCTCCCCATCAGTGTACCCCCTGAACCACGACCAGCTGACCACTCCAAAAAGAGACTTCACTCCCCTCAATCACCCAACCCTATTTTATCAAAAGTGTCAAAAGTGCGAAAATCGACTCCTGATTTGGACTCTCCTTTAAAGTCTAGCGACAGCAAAAAACAAGTTGATGATTTTTACCTTGATTTAGACAAAGTGTTACTTGCAATTCCTTTCAATGAAGACAAATTATCCAAAGAACAATTTAAAAACCTTCTGTGTTCTCAAGACCTTGAATCCTTTACCAAAAAAGTGTTAGAACGTGATCTAGATAAATTGGAACTTCTCAGCATACTTAACAAAGCCAATCTTCTGGCTAGCAATCATTTTCTGTTAGACAGGATAGAATTAAGTTCAAAAACAATCTCTGTAATGCCAAATTCTTCCGAAGGGTAACTTCCCACATCCTAATGTTAAAACAATAAATCTCAAACCCTCTCCCTCCACTTATCCACAAACTTGTAAAATTTAACTAAAACTTTTAGACACAAACATGCAGCACCGCATGCCCGCTGCAACGCCAGCTACTTGTAACAAAATTACACTCCACTTTTAGCCCATAATGTATAATTAAATCCCCCAATAAATCCGTTGTAAAAACTCAAAAAAAAAAACTCTCTCTCTCTCTCTCTCTCTCTCTCTCTCTCTCTCTCGCTCTCTCTCTCTCTCTCTCTCTCCGTTTATCCGTCCAAAAGACGACGCTGTTTCCCACGCTTTGCTGCACCGCTGCTGCCCCTGCTGCCGCCGGGATAGGTGGTGAAGGGAACTGCGGCGGAGTTGCAGGAGGGGTTCCGGGAGGGGGTGCGGGAGGGGGTGCGGAAGGGGGTGCGGAAGGGGGTGCGGAAGGGGTTTCGGGCGGGGGTGACCGACCGCAGCAGGGAGGCTCTCCGCGACAACAGAATGGCGAGAGGGTGAGCAGCGCAGCGAGCCGCGCAGACGGCGGCAGCAGGCAGGCCCTTTAGGGCGGTCGGCCGCCATCACATCCTGATAGGTTTGTCTTGAATACAGGCGCCCCGCCCCGCCCTTCCTTGTCATGCCATGCATCGCACCCTCTTCTTGTGTCCGACCCGACAATCTCCCTTACGCTTGGTCGCCGTCGAGGCCATCGCGTCGCCGCTGCGCTCTGCCGCTGGGGCCGTAGGCGTATAAGGTCGAGCGGGGGTCGGGTGGGCTACCCGTGCAGGGACAAGGGCAGAAGAAATGTATTTTTCGACATTTTTGCTCGAGGTTCCCTTTGGCGGGTGAGTTCTTTTAATTTTTTATTTTTACCTTACTCTTTTTTTCTTTTTTTTTTTTTTTTTACTTTTATTTACTTTTATTCCGCTGATGGGTGCGCTTGCACTCCCAGAGGTAATGAAATACGAGCTTGCAGGGGTTGCATGCAGGTGTGTGTGTGTGAGAGAGAGCGAGAGAGAGAGGGAGAGAGAGAGAGCGCTTTGCGCGCGCCGTTTTGTGCTTTTGTGTTTGTGTTGTTCCTGGTTTTGACTATGTGTTTTCTTTTACGGACTTCCCTTTGCTGCTGCCCCCGAGTCCGGACCCCACAGCGACCGAGTCCATGGTGAAGGATGCATGAACGGAATGCACAGCGCGGTGTGGCCGGCAGTAGGGGTAGACTTGTTAAAAATGTTTTGTCACTTCGCGGAAATCCCAGCGGAATTTGTTTTCTCACTTTTAAGTGGCTTCACTGTAAACCCAACTGTGTATACACTACAAAGTGGGTACATGCGTATGCGTGGCACACACTTCCTAGTGTGTACGAGCCACATAGCCGACACAATAAAATCTTATCAACTCTTCTATTCATAGCTTACTGAGTTCTGTAAACGTGCTCGGCTTACGTATTTTTTAATACGCTAGTATGAAGAGTTATGTTCATATAGTGTCGCGTTCATAGGATTTTAGTGTGTAGCGCTATGGCAAGTACACAGTTTTAAGCACACACTTTCTAGTGTGTGCCATGCCACAAGGAAGACTGTACTTTGTACACACTACACAGTTGGGTTACAGTGTTTGAGTAGTACATTTTCAAGCTGGATTGAAAAAGTAATCGCCGACAAACACACGTGCGTTTTTCGCGGTAACAATATCCGCGGAGTTGTTATTTAGCACCTCTACGGAGGCCGTTGCCCAATGCCAAAGGACTTTCTGTGGCAGTTGAACTGCAGGACTTGTTCTTCGTGAAATCCGAGCGACTTGTACAACTGCGTGTGAAGGGCGTCATGTCATTGACCGGCACTTCAACCGTCTGGACTCATCATGGAGCGACCCACTCGAGTGTTGTACGTCGCCTTCAACGACTCGCTTCACAAACAACACGAGTGAGTCGGCTGTTCGGCGACGAGCCTGAGGAGGAGCCGTATAGCAGCGCCCCTCGCGCCCCGTGCAGCGTCTGGAGGTAGGGGGAGGGGGGGGGGCGGCAGCGGCAAGCAGAATGAATGGGTAAGGAAACAGATATAGAAGCAAGCTTCGTGGCGGGGCCAGCCGTGGTGGTGGTGGTGGGTTTTTCGGGGTAAGAAATGGGGGAT
>NW_026267184.1:636310-640752 GCF_000697945.3 Frankliniella occidentalis | reverse complement strand
GGTGGAGAATGTCCTTTACTAATCCCCTAAAGAGAGAGAGAGAGAGAGAGAGAGAGAGAGAGAGAGAGAGGAAAGTGGTGGGGTTTCGCCCGTGAGTGGGCGCGCGGGGCGGGGGCGGTAGGAGGTGGACAAGAGGGTGTTGGCGCACTACAGCGCTACGTGCCGACTGGTGATGCTGCCCATTTGTAGCCGAGGCCGCGAAACAGGACAGAGGAAGAGGGGGCGAGATAGGGAAGAGGGTGAGGGAAGCAGGAGAGGAGGTTGAGGGGCGCGCGTAGAAGAAAGAGAAGATGCTGTTGATAATATTTTTTTTTCGCCTGCCCCTCTTCTCTGCACTAGCTAGGTGCCAGGGCTGCACTCCTTGTTTATAGTTCTCCAGCCGCGCGTTGCTTGGAGCCTCGAGGCCCCGGTGTGTACGCAGTAGTGCAGGAGGGTGTCTGGAGTGACACTGCGCCGCCCAGGGCGAGCCCAGGGCACAGGGCCTGCTCGTTGTGGAGGGCGTCCAGGGCGGCTCCTTTGACGGCGAGGATAATGATCTCTGCAGGCCATTGTCGACCCGGGACGCCCCCCCCCCTCCTCCTCCTTTTTTCTCCCCTGCGCCTCCTTTCTCTCTCCCTACTCTACCTCACGCCCTTTCCTCCCCGCGCCGTTCCCTCAACGCCGGAGTCGCTCTGCGTAGCGCACTTCTCCGGGTGCTCGCTTCTCGAGCGCAAAAAGTTCGAACACACATCTCCGAGTGCCACTGTTTTAGATTTATTTTCAATGGAAATGTGTGTGAATGCTCATACTTCGTTCACACACTTACAAGTAGACGACGTTCACAGAATTGATTTCCCAGTGTCATTTTTCAAATTCTACCCCCTCTTTAGTTTGTGAAATAGAGTGAAAACATTCAGCACCGGATACACACACGAAAAATACAAAAGGCAAAATCAAGTTGCAAACTGAAAGATTTCGTTTCTGGCGTGCAAATGTCTTCGTGGTATCGGCTTTTTTCTCCCGGCGGTTCTGCACTAGTGGCCTTTTGGACCGAATGGAGCAGTGCATAACGCCATTGACGTTGGCACGCCCCTACCTCCGGCGGTGCCGCCCCCGGGGCGGGGGGTTTAAATACGCCAAGACCACCGTGAGGAATTGGTTTCGCTCGGGTCACTCTTGTGTAGCGGCCGCGGCCGCCCCCGGAGGCCCCTGCGTCCCTGTCCTGCTGGTATGGGGGCGAAGGCGAGGATCCGCTCGACTGACCAAGGACCAGCCGCCGTCGTCGTCGTCTGCGATACGACATGGTGGAATAACAGGGCGAGCCGACCGTAAAAGAGTCTCAAAACACCCGAGCGGAACCCTTGTTTATACGGGACAGCCCCGACCATAGTCAGGCCCTGCCCTGCCGCCGCCGATGCTTTTCGGAATAGAAGTGTTTTCACTTAACTTTCTCGCCTAGCAGACCTGAAAAGACCTCCGGTTTTCGATTTGAAAGAATTTAGCCCATAACCATGAGCAAAACAGTACCAGTACAAGAAAAGCAAAA
Source organism: Frankliniella occidentalis (assembly GCF_000697945.3). Classification (NCBI taxonomy): domain Eukaryota; kingdom Metazoa; phylum Arthropoda; class Insecta; order Thysanoptera; family Thripidae; genus Frankliniella; species Frankliniella occidentalis. The sequence continues at coordinate 639,227 of NW_026267184.1, read as the reverse complement.
AACCCGGTTTACGGCTAAATTACTTCAAACGCACATGAGTTGAAATGGGTAGTGCCCGACCCCCATCGTACGAATATGGGTTCTGAGAGGATTTTTCTTTTTTCTTGAAAAGGTTTACCTTTAGACCAGTGTGCAGCCATCGCTATAACATGCACAACACAGCGGGCGCTCGGTCGGCAGTGGACGGGACGGGGACGCGGTGCGCTGGCGTCACAATCCACTTACTGCGGGCCGTGCTCCGCCGGGCTGTGCCGGGCTGTGCCGGGCTGCTGGACCGGGGGGTCTTTTGTCGCCGGGCCGCAAGTTGTCGCGGACAGACTATGGCGGCCAACGGGCCGGACCAAACCACCCGACAAAGGACCCGCAAGCCGCGCAGCCTGGCGGCCGGATTAGTCCGACGGACTAACTATACTTGTTGAACCGGGACGCGCTGGGCCGGGGGGGGGGGGGGGATTACTGTCTGCCGTGGTGCAAAAGTGACGTAAGTCGAGGATGACGGCCAAGATGAGGACAAGGAGAAGGAGGACGATGACTTGAAGGACGAAGACGACGAGGACGACGACGAGAACGAGGAAGTGGACGATTACGTGAAGGACGAAGACGACGAGGACGACGACGAGAACGAGAAGGAGGACGATTACGAGGAAGAAGAGGAGAATGCCGAGGAGGAGGACGAGGAGGATGCCGAGGAGGACGAGGAGGAGGACGAGGAGGAGGACGAGGAGGAGGACGAGGAGGAGGACGAGGGGGAGGACGAGGAGGAGGACGAGGAGGAGGACGAGGAGGAGGACGAGGAGGAGGACGAGGAGGAGGACGAGGAGGAGGACGAGGAATACGAGGAGAACGAGAAGGAAAAGGGGGACGACGAGGTTGACGAGTACGAGGATGAGGAAGGGAAGCACGAGGGTGGCTGTGAAAGGACGAGGCCGCCGCCGACGACGACGACGACGATGACGAGGAGGACGAGAAGGAGGACGCCGAGGAAGTCGAGAAGGAAAAGGAAAAGGTGAACGACGAGGATGGGGATGAGGATGTGGACGAGAAGGAGGAGAGTGGATGTGAAAGGACGAGGCCGAGGTTTGGTAGGAAGGTGGACGGCACGAGGTGGGTAGGAGGGCGGGCCGGGCCAGCCCAGCAACCCCTCCGTCCTACCCTTTGAGGGAGCCTAGCCGGGCGATGGGCAGGAGTGCCCTGTGCCCACCCCGCCCTGCCCGACCGCCGCTCCTTATTTAGGTATACATAATGCCCCTCTCTTTTCTGCTCCCCGGCTCACTTCTGACCCTGCTCCCCTCCGGGACCCCGGCCCGGCCTCGGACCCGGCGGCCCTGCCTCCTTCATATCAGCGCCGGGGCCTCGGCCAGGGCCTCGGCCAGGGCCTCGGGGAGGGCGGCCGCCGCAGAGGAGAGGGGCGCCGGCGTTATTGTGCAGCCCCGTGCAACGGCGGCCGGTTATTCAATCCCGACGAATACTCCCCCACCACCGCCGCTATCACCGGGCCGCGCCCGGCCGGGCGACCCCAGCTCACCCCGCTCCGCCACGCCCCGTCAGTCACCGTGTAAAGGCGCACAGCAGCAGCCGCTTCGTTGTTGCTCGGATTATTCACAGGGCGTGTGAGGCGAGAGAGAAAGGAGGGGGAGGGGAGAGAGAGGGTGAGAGGGAGAGAGAGGGAGGGGGAGAGAGAGAGAGAAAGAGAGAGAGAGAGAGAGAGAGAGAGAGAGAGAGAGAGAGAGAGACCCACAGACGTGAGAGAGGCTATGGAGCCTCGTGACGGGCGCCACCCGCCTCCTGCACGTTATGCTCGATAGGCCCGGCGCGGCGCCATATACCAGTAGGAGAGGAGAATGGATATCTCGGGAGGGGGGGGGGGAAGGAGCGGCAGTTCACTCGCAACAAAAATGTGCACAAGTACCTATGTTTTTAGCAGATGATGCATTTGGAACGTTTCACAAAACTGAAACTAACGAGAAGTTTTAAAATGTTTTTCTTTACGGCCAACACACAATTATCAGTGCTAATTCGCAGAAGTTCAACAAATAACAAACTGCCCGGCAGCGGCAGCGCTGCCTGCGCGGGTATGCGGGAGAATCACCATGCCGACGCCCCCTGCCGCCGCCGTTCCAGAGCACAAGCACCAGTCGTGGGTGCGGTTCGGGGACGTGCGTCGTTTGAGGCCGGGCGACGAGAGCGCCGCACGGCGTAACGGCCGGAAACGGAACTACATTGCGACCGCGTCGTCGTCGTCCTCGCCGCGGTTGCGGCGGCGATGCGCTCGGGTCGGCCCCCGCCTCGCCGCCCGCGCACGAGTACCCCGGCGGGACGGCTCCCTGCCTGTGTAGACGACACTCCGGATGCCTTCGGCGCCGCAAAAATGTGAGCACAAAGTTTTGCAGCAACTGGAGGGTCGCCTTAGAGTGAAGTCGAGACTGTAAGACAGACAGACTGTAAGACAGACAGACAGACTGAGCACTGTAAAGTACTTGCACACCTGAAACCATTTCCGCGCGTTTCCGCGCTCTCTTTTGCGATAATTGGGTTTGCATCGTAGTTTGCAATATTTTGGCTAAAAATTATCTTACTATCGGAATACTTGAAAATTCGACGTAACTCCACTGATGACTTGTTTTTTTCAAGCATTTTACAGAAAGGAAGGGAGATTCTCTAAAGTGACACCATGTAATTCGTATTCTCTCTGAATAATCCAGTGACTTTCATGCGGGTGCGTTTGTGCTTACGGCCACCGCACATGAGCGTCACAATCACAATACCGAACAGCAGTTAGTTCAGCCCGCTTTTGTGACTGCGTGACACCATTATAGCGGACCTCCTCACGAACAGTTACGGTGAGGATGACAGCTATGACAGCCATAACAACAACAACAACAACAACAACAACAACAACAACAACAACAACAACAAT
>NW_026267184.1:634037-634635 GCF_000697945.3 Frankliniella occidentalis | reverse complement strand
CTCTCTCTCGCTCTCTCGCCCTGCTTGCCTCCCGCCCCTGCTGCTGCTCATGCTTTCATGGGTGATACTGTTGTGTTGGTCCACAGAGGGTCCCCGCCCCGCCCCGCCCCGCGCGGTGCCGGCGGGGGCATAAGCTCGTCGGAACGCCCCCGCTGGGATCTGGTGCGGCGGGGTGTGGCGGGGTGTGGCCGGGTGCGGCGTGGCGAGGCGGGTGGGCTTCATTACGTTGTGGCGAGCGCCCCCTCCGCCCCTCCCCGCCTCAGCAGGTTCGACGATCGGTTTCACGTTCGTTATTATTTTTCCGTCGCAAACGTGACGATGGCGGAGTCATACGGACGTACCTACCAAACGCACCTCCACGGCATCCAAAACGCTCCGCTTAAGCGTCGTCACCGCGCTGGAAGGGCCGCGCGCGTTGGGTGTGACTGGAGGGAGTGTAAGGCAGAGGGTGGCGAAGGGATGGTGGTGGGGCTATGAGCGAGGCTATGAGCAAGGCCGCGCCTAGATTTTCCCCTCCCTTGCTTTTTTAAAGGGATCCTTTCATGAGCTTTTGGCCTCTTGAACTGCCGCCGGCGGCTTACTAGCCAGGGGTGGCGGG
>NW_026267184.1:629526-633432 GCF_000697945.3 Frankliniella occidentalis | reverse complement strand
TCTCTCTCTCTCTCTCTCTCTCTCTCTCTCACTCACTCACTGTCTCCCCCCCCCCAGAACCACCCTTTAACCAGTTTCTCCATAATCTGACGCCCGCCGTTCGAGTTGATGTCCCCATCCTGCAGAGCGGACGAGGTCGTGGTAGTGGTACCGTGGCATGGAGAGCGTGCTCTACACACGCTGGCAAAACTTCGTTCGAAAAACAAAAGCACCCTGAAAACCGTAATTATTTTTTCTCGTTCGCTTTCCCTCTATCGAGCCGTGTGGGAGAGTGCAGCGTTTTATTTCCATGGCTGCCGGACCCGGAGTTTTATTACGGATAATTATTAAGATTATAAGCCGCTCGTGTTAATTATAAAGTTGGGCTCCTCATTAGCCGAGTGGAGTGGGGAGGGCGGGCGGCGAGGGTCGAACCCATAACGCTCAGGTTCCACTCCTCTCTGTCATCTGCCGCCGCAGCTGCTGCTGCTGCAGCTGCCCGCCGGCCGCCGCCGCTGCAGCTGCGAGGGGCGTCCGTCCCGCTCTTGGGAAAACATATGGGGAAAATGTGGGTTTCTGGTTTCAACCTCAACGAACCCGAGTAGTGGTGGTTTGCTATAGCCGGCGAGGGAAGAGAGGGGACTCCGAAAGGGGTAGAAACGATAAACGAGGGGCGACCGGCGGCAGCGGCAGCGGAGCGTGCTCGGGTGGTGCAGAGCAGCGTCTCATCGCAGTGTATATTTGCAAAGGGTGCTGCTGCTGCTGCTGCTGCTGCTGCTGCTGGGTTTGGCCTACAGTGCCCCGCCGCCGCTGCCAGGGCGGAGCGAGCGGGGCGGGCCGGCCCGGGCGGTCCTTTCAACTCTCTCGACCAACAACAACTCTTTGTTCTAGTCAGGCGCGGGCGCGGCGTGGTGTAGCGGCGGCGGCGGCGCGGCCCCGGCGGTAGTGTAGTGCACCTAGCGCCGGGTATTATCATCGGCTTCAAAAGCAAAACGCGCCCCCGGAATAGGTGAGGCAGTCGAACTTTAGAGGGAGTGTGTTCCGTTTTCACTACAGCCGACTACATCAATAAATAGCACCCCTACAAAAATGTGCTGTTCTGGCCTTTGTGCGCGTCCGGTGAAAGAGGACCCTGTTTCCTCTGTACTCTAAGGGGAAATTTATATTTCGTATTAAGTAACTCTGTGAATCGAAATGTGTAACATTGTACACTTTAAATTAAGTGTACATGGCATGTTTGCTTTAAATAATGTGTACATGCCCATGCACCCACCTTTTAAAGTGTACATGCCCAGGTACACATCTATCAAAGTGTACACTTTTAGAGATGTGTACATGGTGATGTACACATTAATTAACGCATACATGCCCTGTACATTTGATGTAAAGTGTACAATGTACACATTTGGATTGACAGAGACTGCGAAAAGGCGACGACACCCCGAACAAGTGCGCGAAAGTTAGTGAGGCCAAACCAGGATGATGTCTGTCGCGGCGTGGAGAGTGGGTGGGGGGTAGGGGGTAGGGGAGTAGGGGAGCGTAGAGAGAGACAAGTAGAGACGCTGATGAGGTGTGCTTCATCCTTTAGAGAGAGGGAAGCACCGCCCGTCCGACTGGCGTGAGTTGTCTCTCATCTGTTGACCCCACAGAGCCCCGCCCTCTCGGCTCATCCCCCATACCCGTCCCCGGCCTCCAAACTACCCGACTAATTGCGTTGCAGCTGCAGGTGGGCTTCACCCTCCCAGCCCCGCTCACACCTGCGCACCTGCGCACCCTCCCGACCCCCTTCCCCCGACACCACGACCACCGCAATTGAGCAGGCCCGAAAGCTAGTCCCACCGGGAGTCCGAACGCACCCCAGAACCCAGCTCTGATTAAGTTTTATAAAAGAGGTTCTGGCAACGCGATTAAACTTATTTAATTCCAAACCTAAATTCAGAGTATATTTTATTGCACTCGAGGACTTTCGGCGGCACTTATCGTGAAGTGCCTCACCCACCTGCCAAAGCGTAACTCGCAACTGTCATGGGAAGTGGGAGACGCCGCATCGGCAAGAGTGTTACCCGGCCCACGTTCGGGGGAAAACGGGGTTGGGGGGCGTTCTGTGATGGACGCTCCCACGTCCCGCACGAATCGAATTAAAAGTAAAAGTTGCGCGCATCGAGGGTGTCGGGTTTGTGGCGGGCCGTGGCTCATAGCCCCTACTCACTCCGCCCCGCCACACCCCGCCGCGCCACGCCCTGGCAACGCCCCCGCCCGATTCGTGGTTAGCGCCCGCATGGCTGTACGTGCGTGTCAAAGTAAAGGGGAAGTGCGATGGGCTCCCTTCCCCTTCTCTCTCTCTCTCTCTCTCTCTCTCTCTCTCTCTCTCTCTCTCTCTCTCTCTCTCTCTCACACCCCCTCCCATACCTCCCACAGCTTCCTCCGCTTCCTCCACCCCTCACTCAGTTTTGGGTTCACAGTCCGTTTAAGTCGTTTTGGACCAGTTCCACGGGGCGGCGCAGTGCGCCAAGGGAAGGGCTCCCCTCGCGGGGCTGCTGAGGGGGGAGGGGTGGTATCGCTGCACGCATCTGCGTATGTGTATGATATGCTCTATCGCACGCGCCAGATTGTGACCGCTGATACCACGCCCCGCGCACCCCCGCTCGCCTGCCGACAGATAAGGGTGGTTGTCACGTCCAGCCAGGACGTCGTCAGAGAGGTCCAGGAGGGTCGGCCGCGGCGCTGCTCACAGGGGCCTAAGTGCGCGCGAGAGTTATGGCGAGTACCAAACCGACTTGTTGTATCACACAATATTGCCCCAATTAAAACAAACGAGCGTGCAGGTCTCATTAGTGTGCGTGCGTATGTGAGCGCGGTGTGCGCATGCACACACGTGGACGTGCACACGTGGACGACGTGAGCTACAATGAGACATAATGGCGTAAGGCCGGGCCGGCCGGGGCCGCCTCTGCGCGCCACACGTCCGCGCAGAGGCGGCCGACTCGGTACAACAAATATATCAAATCTGAAATTTAGAGGAGGGGAGGAGCGGCAGAGGAGATGCGTCCGTCGAGATAGGGCCCGCGTCGCCGTCGTCGGCGTCGTCGTCGGGCAGGTCCCAGCCGGGGCCTCTGTGTGGCGTCGACGACGGGTTGATTATGAAGGTGAGGTCGAGTCTTTGTCGGCGCACGCCCCGCCACGCCACGCCGCGCCACGCGTGCCTCGCCGCTTGATGTGTGCGGACTGCTTGGGGCCGGGCCGGGGCCGGGGGCCGAGCTGGGGAGGTTCCTCGGTCACATTTTGTGGGGACAGTTGACGTCGTTGTCGACGACGTTTGTGCCACAAAGCCGGCGCTTGTAGTCTGACGTGATGGACGGAGTCTGATAACGTCTCTTTTCTCTCTTGCGCGCTCGCTCTTCGCTCCCCTCCTCCCGCTCCTAGCCTTCCCTCGTGTTTTTGGTGTTTCTTCTTCCTGCTGCCGCCGCCGCTGCACCCTGAATGCAGCCACTGAGCTTTAGCCCGGCTCTGCCCCGCTTCGAGAGGGTTTTCATACGAAGGAAGAGGGTGTACATGGAAGTGTTATAAGGAGAGCTCTCTGGTGGGGCGTGGCGGGGCGTGGCGCAGCAGGACACGTCGTGTAGTAACGCCCAGCGGTAGCTGAACATGCATAGCAACAATGCCACACGGACAGACGGGCGGACTGGAGGAAGGAACAGGTAGACAGGTGGGCGTCGTGTGTAGGAGGGCGAGCGCGGCGGGGCGGGGGACGCGGAGGACGAGTGTAGTGATTCAATCATAGTCGACAGGTTTGAGCCTCGCGTGATATTTCATATACTCTCCTGCCACGCGCATTGTTGGGACTCGCATGGCTAATTCATTTTAGCAAGATGACACGTCTTCGCGCCAGTTTCGCCATCTCTTTCCTTCTTTACTCCCACATAGTTT
>NW_026267184.1:622218-625386 GCF_000697945.3 Frankliniella occidentalis | reverse complement strand
CTCTCTCTCTCTCACACACACACACCCCACTTACCCCGCCAGCCAGCCAGCCAGCCTCAAAGTTGGGCAGCGGACGACTGTCGGAGGATGCCGAAGGAATGCCACTGCCACTACTGCGAGGGAGAGCGCCTGATATATCACTTTCCAGTGCGTCTGTCTGTGGAGAGCGACTCCCCTCTGCGCATCTGCTAGTTTGCTGCGTACCTCATGTCTTATTGGGATCGTTCCGCAAGCAGACCGTGGTTGGCTTGGCTCCACGGGAATGCGGGACACGTGGAGTACTCTTTCGCAGAAAGTGTCGCGTTCCGTTATTCGTGGAATCGGAGCGAGCAAGCGAGTGGGGTGTCGTGCGATGAGTGCAGGGGTTCTCTGACGTTCCTAAGAACTGCCGGGAGCCATTTTTCGAAATATTGCGCAAGTTTACCGCTGCATTGCTTTCATTCGTACACATCCCAGTGCGAAATGAATTTTAAGCGATATCGAATCGATATCAGAACGATATCGTTTTCAAGTTTCTGACTCAGAACTAATTCAAAAATGGGCCCGAAATCGACACTTTTCTGATGTCCGATATCGTTCTGATGTCAATTTGACATCCGCATTTCTCACTGGGGGAGGCTCAGGTGTATGAATTTTCAAAGGAAAATTCACCAACAAGAGTTTGAATGGGCATTGGGCATTCACACATCTACAAGAAGTCTACGAAGTGTATGAAGTGCACGGAATTCACAAACCGACAAGTATGCGACATTCACACACTTGCGTTTCCGGTGTAATTTTTGATATGTGCGTTCATTTGTATATGTTGTTGAAGGATTATGTTGTTGTTGTTGTCTCCTACATATCAAATTAGGCCTCTGAGCCTGCGGCGCTGCGCTGCGCGCACCTTTGTAGATCAGGATCTCGGTCCGATTGTTTTGTTCAAGCACACCGGGTCAGAGGCCTGGCCGTGGCTTCTCTGGTCGACGCCCGGCTTTATGCAGCACGATGAGAGTGTCCATTGTCATCGTCAGAGGGAGGTTAGCTTGGCTCTGTTCCTGCTATTCTCCGTGCAGCGATAGAGAAATAGAGAAAGAAGAAGGAAATGAGAGGGGGAGGGGAATTAAATTAAGGTAAAGATTAATCTGTCTGATTAATCGCGCTTCCGCTGCTCACAATGACCTGCTCCGGTCTCTGTGCCAAGCGCACCTCCTTTTCAATATATATTTTTTTCCCGCTTTCGAATTTTTCAATTCACTTGTCCTTTGTGCAGTGGCCGACCTGAAAGCGCGAGGGAGGGGCTTGTGAGAGAGTGAGAACGGAAGCACGGCTTACAGACACCGCTGACCCCGAGCACCGCCCCTATGCCAACACATGCGTTCTTCCATGGGAGACATCCGCCGCGCTTCTCGATAAGAGGTCACGACCTGTGAAGGGAATAACTTAAAACGCTCTGTTGATTTTTCTCACGTTTTATATTTTTGAAATAAACTTGTAGTAATACATTCGAAAAAGAAATAATTGTCATTTTTTCTGTCCCGGTAGATTGCGTTACGCCTCCAAAGGAGGACGTGGACGGACTAGGCGAGGTGTGGGGGTGGGGTGGAGCGCGGGGTGGAGCGCGCGGGGGGTTGGTTTTCTGATCTCCTGCGCCATCTCGGAGGCATGGCCGCTGCTAAATACGGCGCTCTCACCAACCGCCCGTGACATCCCCTCCCATCCACCCTGGACGTCCACGGGACGCCCACTACTACTTCACCACCTTACCTCCTACGACCTCCTCACCCCCCCCCCCTCTCCGGCCCCAAAACTCCTTCGGTCCGGAGCAGCCAATTAACACCCCTTGTGCCGAATACCCGGGGCCGCCCGGTGCAAAGTCAGGGAGTGAGTGAGGGTGGTAAGCCAGCCGGGCGGACGTTAGCCGACCTCAAAGGGAGAGCCGAGGGGAGGCGGGGAACAGCACGGTGCAGGCGGATCATCCTCTCCTGTTCCTCTACCTCCTCCACCTCCTCCTCCAGTCCCCCTTCTTGGGAGCAGACAGAGGCGCCTTTGATGAAGCAGTCTATCTTCGGCGGGGCGCAGCCACCCTCCTCCAGGATGGCGTCGCCCTGCTGCCGCCGCCGCGCCGCCGCTGCCCCCGGGGCTGTTGTCGGGCAGGTCAGGGAGCGCGCCCCGTCCGACGCGCACAGGGGGACGCCAACTTCTGATCCTCCTTCTCCCCCACTCTCTGCGTCTTTCTCGTCCTCACTCTCTCCGGTCAGCGGGCGAGGCCGATGCCGCTGCTGCGGCGGCCCCATCAAAATTACATTCTTTTGTCGCCACGCGGCGGCGCGGCCGGTCGAGGCCCTCCGCCCTCCGGCACGACGGCTTTTGCCAGCTCCCCGCGCTCTCTGGACTCTCCTTCCCCGCACCGACCTTGCGATCCATTGAAGGCTTTGCTAGTGAAATAACGATCCCCGCGCAGGCTCCGCTCGCCCATTTGGTGCCCGGCCCGGCCCGCCCCGCCCCGCCCGCCCGTATTGTGCCCGCGTGCCCCTTCCGCCGCCAGCCGACTCGGCCTGGTCGCCGCCGTCTGAAAGGAACCTCGGGACAATGTGACCCTGGGGTTTAAATAATTAACAGAAAGGTCGAAGCAGATCCTAATAACAATTGAAATCCCCGGGCGGAGGGGGGTGGTGGCGAACGGGGCGGGGGCGGTGCGCGCGGGGGCGCCGCGGAGGCCGTCGGGCCGTTGTCGTGGACGGGGATGGGGAAAGCGAGGCCTCGGGCCAGCGAGCTTGCTCGCCCCGCGAGCAGTACGGGGGGTTCGAATGGGCGCCTCAGGGCGATTCACTTTTTGACAACCCCCAGCACCCCGCACCAGCCGACCCGCGCGAGTTCCCCTAAACGGCTCCGCGTGTCAAATGCAAGAAACTTTTTTTCATTATTTTTTTACGTTAACCCTCATTTTATTTCGATGCCCCTGGGGGTGTCGGTAGAACGAAGGGGAGCCTCAGGTTCACCAGTTCTTTTCCGCCTCGGCCGCAAGCTCAAGTTTAACAGATTCCAACACGCCTAAGGCATGGGTTTTTTCTCTCTCCCCTCTTCCTTCTTTTTGACTCCCGCGATCCTCCCGCGCTTCCGTACGTTTGATGTGCTGAGGGACGGCGGTGAGGGGGTCACGGAGTAGAGGTGGGTAGGGGTGGTTGG
>NW_026267184.1:619955-622018 GCF_000697945.3 Frankliniella occidentalis | reverse complement strand
CACCCCACCCCACCCCGCGCGCCCCGCACCCTTAGCGCCTTTTACCGCCGAAACATTCCGCGCGATTGTTCTTTTTCTCCAGCCATCTTGCGGCGCGCTCGCCGGAGAGGAATAGGGGGCGCTGCGCGCTCGCCTTGCAATTGCGAGTGTGTGAGTGTGTGAGAGAGAAGGGGGGGGGGGGAAGTGGTCGGGGAAGCAGGGGGAGGGTGAATGACATATATGAGTTCTCCATCGCGTCTATCCTTCGTACGATAGAGAGGGAGGGGTGTGGGAGAGAGAGGGGGGGGGGCGGATTCTAACCCTGCTTCTCAAGAGGTCTTCCATACGGTGACGGGCCGGCTGAAAGGGTTGATGAAAAAGGGGCGACGGCTTCAGGGGGCCGAGATCCTCGGGTGCTCACAGGCACAGCATTCACAGCAGGACGTCTGGGACTGGGCCTGGGGCCGGGAGGGAGCAGGGGGTAGAAGCGAGCGTGAGGGGGCTGACAGGGACAGGAGGTCCAGCCCTGTGATTAGGGGCTCGTCAAACACAAACAAACTTGCTTTTCCATATGAGTCAAGACGGACGGACGGACGGGCGGACGGACGGACGGACAGAGGTTAGGATGCGTGTCGTTAGATTTCGAACAGTTTAGGACGGGCCTATGCATCTAGCACCTTGGTACCACCTACACCAAAGCTTTTTACGATATTTGAGTCATTATCATTGAGTTAAAATTGTACCAATGCAATATGTCCGTACACTAACCTAAACAACGACACCGGGACGGTTGACGGTTTAGAAGATTGTATAAACTTACCTTTACGAAGCCAAACTTTACAGAAGCACTTTTTGGCACAAGATTGTTACGCCGGTCTCGTATGGACCCAATTTTTCTTTACAAATTCAACAAAACTTGATTTATGATCACACATCCACTTGCGACATAACACAGTATTACTCCGTGGCCGGCGTTCTGTTTCGTTTAGGGACGGCGCTACTCCACGCCACCTCCTCAGCGCTACCTTCTTTTTGTTCCTCTTATCGGGAAAACTTCCTCATCACTAGGTAAATCAAAACTTTGTTTTCTGGCACATCATTGGGGTGCGTCGTGGGGTTCGGAAAAACTAAAACAGCGAAAGCACATTGTGGTCAACGTGTAAAAAGGATGTGGTTTCTTGCTTGAGGGGCGGGTCAGTTGGACGCAGCTCCACTCCCTCTCCGCCGGGCGGTGGCGGCGGCGCCACCAGCCAGTGGGGCAGTAGGCGAAGTGAACTCGTAAAGCGGCGCGTTGCCCCGGCCGGAATGTGTCGGAGGTTATTGCTAATAAAGTCCTCGACGGGGAACACCCAGGGCTGCCCCCTAGCGGCCAGGTATGAAAACAATGTCAGTTTATTTCTGGTGAGGCTGCGGGTCGTGGCGGGGCGTAGCAGGGCGCGGCGGGGCCTGTGGCACGGGACCCCCACTGGGGCGGCACTGCACTGCGGTCCCGCAAACAAGTTAGACCAATGCAATCAGGACTGTGTGACTTTTGCTTCGCGTTTTGTGTCGCTGTTCTTCTTCTTCTTGTGGTATAGTTGTTGTTTGTTACCGTCGCGTTCCACTACTGGCTGCTATGAGGAGAAAAAACGCAGCGGAGGAGGGAAAAAAACAGATTTAATGGTAGGGTGTCCGGGAGAATACGCGGCAGCTCGATAGGTTGCCTACGCACGGGCGTGCAGCCGCGGAGGGTAAGGGCGTGGGGGGGGGGGGGAAGCAGAGGAGGTGGCGAGGAGAGGCAACCGGTCGCCACCCGCCGCCACCTCTTCCACTCTGCAGGATTGCGACATCAGTGTTGCGTCAATTACCTATGCGAAACATGAGGTTTATCCGGGGACGGATGATACTCGAAGCGGTACGCTGACGCGGTTCGGTATCACGTTCAGGAGGCACAAGGGCGAGCGCAAGGCGGGCGATGGGGAGAAAAGGGGACCCTCAGAGACAGAAACAAGGGGAGGGGAGAAGGGGGGAGGGGGTATGGACATTTCATCCTTCTGCAGCGCCCGCCTCTGATGGTCCGCACAGCCTTGGTCTCAGCAGCACAG
>NW_026267184.1:616071-619740 GCF_000697945.3 Frankliniella occidentalis | reverse complement strand
CCCCCCTTCTTTTCCACCTCCCCTTCTCCCACGCCGCTTGTTGTATTCGCACGTGGAAAAACGCCCCCCCCCCCTTTTTCTCCGACACATACACGACACTCTCTTCCGCGCACACGCACTCTCACACAGTCGAGAGCCGAAGTACTCGCCGTTGTCAAAACGAAGGCAATTTATGCAAAGAGAGTCAGAAGGCACTGCAGGCTACAGCAGGGAAGGGCCCCTGCTTGCCTGCATGCAGCAGTTCTTCTCGCGCTCTAGGACACGCTGCTGCTGAGAGGGCGTCGAGATAGTACAAGAGCGTTGTGCCCCCCGGGGCCCGGGGCCTCTTTGCCCCTCCCCGCAGTGTTTTCCGAAATTCCGCGAAAGATAACCATAAGCGAAGACAATGAAGTGGGGGAGAGTGTGATGAGAGAAGGTCTCTGATGAGAGAAGGTCTCTCCTACCAGCCCCCCCCCCTCTCCGTCTCTCTCTCTCTCTCTTACTCACTCACTCCCTAGGGGCCATTTCGCGGTGGATACTTGCACGAGGGCTGCGCCTGTGCCTACGGCTGGCTGTTTCTCTGGTCGGCCTTGGAGCTGGTTGCTGTACGTAAACTTCATGCCGGCTGTAACTGCCCTGTGCGTGTTAACTTCATTCGGCTCGGAACCCTCGTTGCCTAAAATAAGTACACCCCGCAAAACATGTCTTCACCTCAACTTCAGCAATGGCACCACTTTTATTGAATAGATGCATATTCTCCATTCTTTGTAGATTTCACGTCTTTTATGCTTTTGCTTTTTCACGGTTTTGTATGTGTATTTACGTATTTACTTTTAAAATATATACTCGTAAATTTACGACATCTTTTGTAATGTTTAATTACAAAATATGTTGTAAACTTGCGACAGCCGGCGTACGGATTGTCAACCAATAATACCAAGTCGATACAAAGTGCTTCTAAACTTACAATTTCAAATTGTAATGACACAACACACACATCATGTAAACCTACCGACTAGTTTCAACACGACTGAATGACGCAGACGTGTAGCGCCTGCCGCCCTCGGCGTAGGCAGGCCCGCGCGACTCGCCCGTGCGGCGGGCGTGCCTACCCCGACGGGCGCTCGGCTGGCTCGGCAGCGTGGCAGCAGCGGCGGCGGCGGCGGACCGCGCTGGCGGTCGCACTGCGCGCTCCCACAACTAAGCTACCGAAACGTATCAAACGAAAAGTGAACTCGAAATTGGGTTCGGCGGTTGTGCACCAGTAACGAGTTGGGTTGACAGTTGAAAACAGACCCCGAACAAAACGCGCTCGCGCGGAGGTCGTCGTCGTCGTCGTCATGGGTCTCGGTGTCCGCCTGCCCGCGGCGCGCGCGGGTGGCCGTGGACTGATAGCGGCAGTTTATCGCCACCGCCAGGACAGCGACATTGAATCACACCGTGCCCAACTACTTCTTGATGATGATGACGGCGGCGAGGAGGAGGAGGAGGAGAAGGGCGCTCCGCGGGACGGACGGGATGACACGGGGTTTGACAAACTGAGATAAACTGTGCGAAGGCACCATGAATTATGGATCGGAGCTGTATGCACAGGCACGGGCGAGGCGCGCGCGAGGGTGGTGGGCGCGGGTTGGGCGGCATGCTTGACTTGATCATCAGTCTGCGGTCCACACACACGAAGAAGAGAGAAAGGGAGCGAGAGAGAGAGGGAGAGAGAGATGAATCACCGAGATGTTACTGTGCCGTCCCTTAACACCCAGCTGGGAGGACACCCGCACCCGCACGTTGCCGCCACGCTGCCGGCGCGCTGGCTTGCGCCGCTCCGAGTAGTGCGAGCCGGTGGTGGTTTTGCCCTCACTGCCCTCTGTATGATTTCTCGTGCGTCCGACGGGCACGCATCAATGTTTCAGACGGGTCGGGCTCCTCTATACTCTCCGCGTCGCTGACAGCAGAGGTGGCAGTGGTGACCATGTCGGGGTGGAGGAGCTGGAGGAGGAGCGACTCGACTTTCATGCGAGCTTTCATATGTGTTCCTCCTTGCGGCGCGGCAGAAGGCGGCGAGAGAATTCGGGCAGTGCCACGCGTGCGTGGGTGTTTTACAGAGAGAGAGAGAGAGGGGGGGGGGAGGAGAGAGACGGGGGTATGTGTGTACTTTTCTTCACTCGTCATTACACCCTCTCGGATGGAAATTGTTTTTCTCCCGCCCACGCGCAAAGGCGAGCAAACGTGCCTGTTTTTGTGTCTTTCCCCCTTTTCCCAGCCTTGTCTCCCCCTTCCTCCTCTCCTCGCCCCTTTCCCCCTTCCCGCCTTGCCCGCAGGCCGCAAGGCTAGTAAATATTTATGAAACGCCCGTAAAATATGCATACGTAATATACTAGTCGGTTCGTCGTTAGGACGCGCACCCCCGTTGGAGCGACAGAGACAGACACAGTCAGACACACATGGCCTCTCTGTCCGACCAGACCGTGTGTGGCAGCTTTTACTCGCCCTCGTTGTGCGCGTCTGGGTTTAGAAATAGAGAGGGCTCCCCCTCCCCTCTTTTCCTTCTCAACCGTTCTTGCTCTCGGTTACTATACAGTTATGCCGAGGCGCACAACTTTCCAAATGTGCGCGCGTGTGTGTTTGTGTGTGTGTGTGTGTCTTTGGAGTGTGTGTGAATTCAGTTCTCGAACACATTGTTATTTGTGATGGTAAATGGTGCGTCCTAACGGCCGTTTTACCGTGACTGCGTGCGAGGAGATACCCCACGCCTCGGGGTGTCGCTCCTCTACCTCGCGTCCTGACGGGGGTGGTGCGGTGAGGGGTATCTCCGCTCGGGGAATGACAACAGGCTCGGCTTATTCATTTTAACATAGATGCTTTCTTTTTTTTTTCACAAAAAAATCTCTTCGGGCTTTATTTATTACCGTGTGGAATAACAAGTTGTGGATTTGGAAGTTCAGTTGTTGGTTTCTGGGTCTTCTACGCTAAGTATTTGGAAGAGATTTGAATTTATTTCTAAAGCAATATCAGGCTTGGCACATAGCTATTCAAACAAATCGTAATCTCTCACTCATGGCATAATACTCGTAGGAAACCATATGCGTAATGTAGACTCTTTGCTTTGAACTACACTGTTCACATAAAGGTAACTGCTTCTGTAGTTTAAGAGAGGTGCGTCGGACTAAAGCAAATCATTAAAGAAAAAGATCACATAATTTCAATTAGATATTTCAATGTGTCTGGAGTAGTACAAATGGAATGATAATGCGCAAAACTGCTTCAAAACTACATCATGCTAAAAATATTTTAAAGTACCGACAAAAACAATGCAATAATTAGTCCTCTTTCAGAAACTGTTGCTTTCGAAACATAAACATCTAGTAGACTTATCATGAAAAAGGTTACGTAATATTAGGCCGCGAGTGGGAAAGTATGATTGTTCCTCATATAAAGAAACTCCCACATATCCATATGCTAGAAATTAGAAAATAAATCAATGTTAAATGCGATTCACCAAAACTGCATTGTTATGTGAATCAGTGTCAGACACAACACTGCTGTTAAGAACACTTTATTTTTCAGAACAGTTGACTGATAGTCTCCCCACTATTTTATTCTATCTTATGAAAATATGGCATTTCAATCCCCAGGAAGCTTTTTTCAAAAACAGCAAAAGAAAACAATACAGAAGACTAAATTTATACAATA
>NW_026267184.1:605843-606227 GCF_000697945.3 Frankliniella occidentalis | reverse complement strand
GGGGTGGCTGGGCGGGGCGCGGCGTTTGTCAGCAAGGTGTCTCGCCCCCCGAGAGCGCCACGCCAGCTGCAGCAGTAGCAGGGGACCGTGCATATGTGTATGTGAGCTGGGAGCTGTCCCCGGCCACGCCACGACGGGCGGGGCGGGCGCCGCGCCGCGCCGCCGGGGCCCCTGGTGCTGCTGCTGCTGGGGACAATGGTTGGAGAGCACACGGGGTGGGGTGGGGCGGGGGCGTCCTAGATCACTGCTGAACCGCCGCCGCCGCGCCGCGGCAGACAACGAGAGGTGAATGCGAGTGTGAGCGCACGTCCGATCTGAGATAACGAAGTTTGCTGCCTCCTCCGCAACCACTTGTGCTGCGCTCCGCCGCCGGGTGGGGCGGGG
>NW_026267184.1:603721-604454 GCF_000697945.3 Frankliniella occidentalis | reverse complement strand
CTAGCGACAATCCTGACCCTTCTACCTGGGGCCCTTGCCCGCTAGCGACATACGCCCCTAGGGAGTCTGCTCCGATTTGTACTTCCGGTGCAGATGTGGGGAATTCACAGGAGCACTTTGAGATTAATTAAGGACAGCGTAGACATCCAGTTCCGACCCTGACGTTATGCAATCTAGTACAATCAGCCGATGTGTTGTGATATCTTTCGATAGGTATGATTTTTTGTTTAGTAAATACTACTGGCTAAAATGTATCGGATCAACTCGGGGACAATATATACTTGATTTTTCATGTTTAAATGACGTTTTGAAAGTATATGGTAGCCTACCACGCGCTTCCTTTGTAACGCATACATTGGACGATGCTAAAGGCAGAAATGGCTGACAGAACAACCGACCGCTTTATTCTTTGGCAGAGGGTGGCTGCGTCCACCGCGTGGGGCAGTCACGGGGGTTTTCATGAGCTTGGAGCCTGGCCGGCCGGGGTCGGGCTGCTCTGGTGCGGCGGCAGCGTGAAGCGGGAGAGGGCGAGGGAGAGAGGGAGGGAGAGAGAGAGCGGGAGAGAGAGGAGAGAGGAGAGGAGGCAGCCAGCGCGCTCAATACGGGCTGTATCGACCCTGGATCAATAGGACCAGGCCAGGACCAGCCACCGTGCAGGACGCCCCGCCCCGGCGCGCCCCACCGCTCGGCCCAGGACCCCTGCGCCCCTTGCCCGCCCCCTTCGCCCTAACCC
>NW_026267184.1:597434-598621 GCF_000697945.3 Frankliniella occidentalis | reverse complement strand
CCCCCCTCCCCCATGCAGCGCTGCACGGTGGTCCATCATCCCATGACGCCGAGCTGCGCGTGAGCGTGAGCTGATCAACGCGAGGGCGATTATTTTTCGGACCCAAGATAATACCAGAGAGAATGATTCAGTATCGACATCCGGAAGCAACGGAGCAGATTTCACTGATGAAAAGTGAAAAAAAAGGGCGTAAGTCCAGTGCAAAAGTCCGTGGACTAGCGCCCTTTTTACTTTTCACCAGTGATTTTTGCTGGCACGGCAAAGGGGCGCGCGCCTCGGTATTCACCGATCATCGGCCCGCAAATTTATCGGGGAAAACAACAGTCTGGAATCGGGAAGCGGCAATAACCCTCTCCCCGTTGTTGTTCGGCGCTTATCTCAGAGTGTCGATCTTTCGTCCTGTTGCTGTGTCCCTCTGCCTCTCTTTCTGTCGCACTTACAGGTCTGTCTCCCTCTTGCACCTCCCCCCGTCCATCCGTCCATCTCGTCTTCCTCGTCTCCCATCTTTCTCTCGGTATACTCTACTGCAGGGTGTAATCAAACTATGGCGTGCGATAAAGCGTAGTATCGCGTGAAAAAAAACGCCCCAGAGTCGCCTGCAAGCCGCCAGGTAGGCCAACCCGCACTACACCGAAGCACTGAACCATTCACGTGGCCTACCTACTAGGCGCCGTGTGCCGCGAGACGGACTGCGAGGCGAGCAGTGTTCGTTCTGTTCGCTTTTTGGGACAAAAATGTGTGTCTCTCTTGGCTGCACTCCATTCACACGGTGGCGTAAAAGCCCGAAGTGCAGCGTTCCGTACGTGGTAAACGGTGTGATAAACGTAAATGACTGTAATAAGTAAAGTCGAGACCCCGAAATCTGAAGTGATCGCCCCCTCTACTCCGTGCGTGAGAGCAGAGCTGCTTGTTCACTCGCTCGCACCCGAAGAACCGTTTTTTGTTGACATAACCAACTAATCAGGGTTGTTAGGAAACGATCAAAAAACGCACTAGCCCCTGACATTGACTGACTGCGGTGGGAGGTGTCTCACGGCGGTGTGTGTCGGAGAGCAACCACAACAACAACACCACTTCCACGTGGTTCGCGGAGGGGGTGCTATCAGCGCGAACAGGGAACGACGCTTTTGTGGTCCGCGGCGGCGTCCGCGACCCCGCGTCGACGCGCGGGTGTCGGGCAGGGAGGG
>NW_026267184.1:595896-597384 GCF_000697945.3 Frankliniella occidentalis | reverse complement strand
GAGGGGGAGGGAGGGAGAGGGAGGGGGTCGGCGCGGAGAGGAGGCCGTCATTGACGCCGGCGAGCGCGCGCGCGCGCGGCGCCAACGTCGCAGCCGCCGCACACGGCAGCGTCGGGGGCGTCGCGGCGCCTTGCGTCGTTTACAGTCGCAACAAGCTATCCTCCTGGATTCTGACGGACGGAGGGGGGCTGTGTGTGTGTGAGTGTGTGTGTGTGTGTGTGCGAAGGAGAGAGACAGAGAGAGGGAGGGCGGCGGCGGAGAGCCGAGATACGAGAGAGCGGCGCGCGGGGACGGACTGTGTGGCGCTGTGGCGGGAGGCCCGCTTGTTCTCCCCACACCGATCGATCAAAACAGGGCGGAGGAGCGCGAGAGAGCGAGAGAGAGAGAGCGAGGGAGAAGAAGATATTCGCGCGCGGGGGACGCGGGCGGCGTTGTGCCGCATCGTGGCCGCGGCAGGCAGCATGAGGGGACACGTGACGCGAGGCGTCTTGCTCAGTTCTAACGTCCGGACACGATGTGATGCGGCGCGGGTCCGCCCCCTCACCCTCAGGATGCTGACCTCCTGGACGGCGTCAGCGGTGGCCGCGGTGGCTGGGCAGGTGCAAAGCGTTGGGTGGGAGAGGGGAAGAGAGGGGGAAGGGGATCGTCACGGTGGAAAAAGATGAAAAATTCCTTCCGCCGCAGCATGTGAGACATTATAAACATAAACGTACTGGCTCGACTACAGCAGCAAAAGTTTTTCATACGGTGCAGGCGGGGAGCGCGGGAGATTCGAAACGGCGTGGCTGATGATGACTGTCCCGGTTCTGACCCGCCGCGCTCGACTCTGTCCCCGCACTCTGGAGGCGGTAGTTCCCCGGTGAGGTCCTCCTAGTCCTCGCGGCCTTTCCCCCTCTGAGACTCACCTGCCAGGGGCGCCCCCGCACCCTCACGCTCCGCGCAGGGCACGCGGGGAGCCAGGGCTGTCCTCAGCGGCTGTTGCGGCTGGCCGAGCGGCTGGCAGTGGCGCTGCAGCTGGGCGCGCTATCCGTTGCAGCCGCGCCAGCCAGCCGCGCTGCGGCGGGCGCAGCGACCAGCCCGCGACATCCGGGCGCGCCGAGGGCCGCGACGACAACAACAACAGGTCCTCGATGACGAAAGGGCTCGGGGCGCGTGGCGGGGCGCGGGCGCGGTGCGGGGCGGTCGGAGAACACGGCGCAGTGTTTTGGGCGGCGCGGGCGCGGCGCGGGCGCGGCGCGGGGCGCGGGGGGCGCGGCGGCGTGCCTCTCGTCGGCGAGCTGAGCCGGTGCGCGGGCCGGCGCCGTGCGGTGCGGAGCTGTGTCGGCGCGCTTCTGAGCTGGCGGAGCAGGCCGAGCCCTCGCCGTCCCAACCCGTCTGCCGAAAATCGATCAACTGTTCTTTCATTATCGATTTTTGGGGGTAGCGCGCGAGCGCGCGCGCGGAGCGGGATCGGCGGGCGGCGGGAGAGTGCGGTGGCGGCGGGGGTGG
>NW_026267184.1:570135-591048 GCF_000697945.3 Frankliniella occidentalis | reverse complement strand
GGCGGCAGAGCGGGGTGAGGGGTGGGCGGCGGGGTGGGCGTTGTCGCTCTGGCCGCGGCCCGCACTCACTGGTGGTTACCGCACGGAGAGGCGAGGCGACCGTCCCGTTCCACCCCTATGAGAGCGAGGCGAGGAGGCTAGCAGGGCCTCGGTGGTTGCAGCGAGTACCACAAAGGGTTCGAGGCGGCGACGAGGGGGAGGGGGTGCAGCATCCAGGCTGCTGCTGCTGGAGCCCACCATGGAAGCCCCCTTCCCACTTCTCGCCCTGGAATTATTGATCGGGGCTGAATGTGGGCCCCGGGCACTCCGCCCGCCGCCGCCGCGCCACGCGGCCCCGGACCAGCGCAGCACCTGGCCGCTGTCAAAGACCCGTGGCCATCCCTGAGCGTGGAGATAGGCCCTAAGCCCAAACACCCGCCGCTCGGTGCACTTCCAAGCCTCGCCCACAACCACCCACCCGCCCCTCCCGCTCCCGCTCCCTCCTCCCCTTTATTTCATCCATGAAAAATAATAAATAATAAACACCGGGAACAGACGTCTCCAACTAGTGCGAGTCGACTCGCAGTTAGAGCTATCTCCCTGTGCACGAATCTGGTCGGCAGAAGGTACGGTCACACAACTGGCTGGCTTGTTGAACAAATCGGATCAGAGCTTTTGAATTTCCCCCCAAACAACTCGTGATGTTGAAAATTTGTCATAGTTCGCTCATTTGGACACACCATGTGGGGAAACATGATAGTAAATCATATGCTTTTATATGAACGTGAAACTTCTGAGTCGGCCTAACTCTGAAAGAATATATAATCAATACGTTTAATTAACAGAACAAAAATAGTGAGTACCTTCTCTTAGTCCTTCCCCTTTGGCAAGTAAATCTACTTTTCGGTCCGTAGTGTTACTGTAATATGTTTCTTCTTCCTGTCTTCTTCTTCCGTCCACCATTACTACTTGCTGCAGAAGTCACAGCTGAATTTTCGGTCCGGGACAACCGTCTCGTTAATTTCTGCGTGTACCGTGGGATTACCAACAAATAGTCAAAATGTCATCCTGGAGAGCAGCTGGTCTGAAGTAAGATTACGTCCTAGAACTCAGTTTGCCCCATGTCTTTTCTTGAATTGATAGACAATATCCGAAATGTGCCCTCTGCCATTTTAACCTTGGTGGACAGACACCTTCATCTATTTCACCGATATCGCCTTCCTTATTTATAGAGTAGAATTCACGTAGACCCCTTGTGTATTCTCATCAACGGAAAGACTTGTTCATACGAGTTTCCTAGGCTGTCCAAATGAAAGTGATAAATACTTGGATACATGTACTGTTAACCCTCTGCTGGTCCAGTAACCCTTCATTTTCTGTCCTTACAGCTACGTTCGGTACTCTAACATCGCTGCCAATCTGGTGCGACAAGCTCTGAAACCAGAACTTCGCGCTGCTGCTGCCAAGCGTGATGACTCGTCTGTCAGACTAACTCCCTGGAAGGACGGCAAGCCCAACAGTGAGTACTGTTCATAACCTTACGACACAAGATTCTCCATCAACTCAACTACACATTGTGTTCTGTGGGGAAATCGCACCTCTGCAATTTTACATTTACATCTATCTATAAACTCATCCTGATGTATATTTGCCTTTCACTCTTTCTAGCGGGAAAGCCTGAATAAGACTTTGGGTCATCGAGTATGTAAATGAGTGGAATTTGATGTGTCAAACTAACAAGATTTATTATAGTGTGATGTGTGCATGACGAATTTTCTCCATGACAATGATATTTAGAAGCAATAATACTAAAGTGTCTTGGGAAATTAATAGTCTACCCTGTTTGAAGTGCATTTTTACCATTCAAACTACTTTTGCAGCATGGTTTGGTTTTTTAGTTGTAACTTCGTGAAGTTAACTCATTTCTTTTGCTTTCAGGGTCGGCTGCTGCAGCTTCAGAGTGAAGGTGTTATGGGGAATAATAGGTTAGCTGCAACAATCAACTTGTGTACTTCTGTGCCCATTATTCAGAACTGTCATGCACCCTAAATTTAGACCGAAATTTGTTGATTGAACTGTCAGTTCTTGGAGAATGTAAGAATTTCATGTAGCAAGGGAACAGAATTGGCATGGAAATGAAAACCTTTCATGTAAATAAACATTTTAATCTTACATAAAGTTCTGGTGTTTCAGTCAAACATATTTTACCTTACTATTATCAAACTCAAACATTTTAGAATTGACTAACAGATCAACTGTTAGGTCCTATCAGATCCAATGAAAATATTGAAAACAATGGGTAATTAAAATATACTTTTAAAAATCTAAATTTGAGGTGAAAGTAATGAGTATTACACTAAGCCTTCACCACTACAGATTTCAGTCCATCACCTTAAAGTCTATTTTATAAATTAATTTTGATTTGTTATAAATGGTATTATGCTAATCGCAATGGAAGGCCACTTGCTGAAAGCAAGTGAGTGCCACTATCTGTTAACTCCTTTGCTCCTTCACCAATTCGAGTGTGGATGACATACTTCAGCAAACCATCATCCTGCTTTTGCATGCCTACAGCTTCAATAGCCTGGACTGTTTCCTGCAAAGACAAATGTTAGTTGTCCCAATGTAACAAAAAATCTGTAGTTGGTTGGTATTGATGCCTGAAAAGGGACAAACCTTGGCATTGCATGGAGGAACTGGAAGCCCTTGCACAGTATTCCCAGAATTATTTGATGGGAAAAAGTAATCAACTAAAGCCATAGTTTCAGCTACAGCTGATTCCAACAGATACAAACAGGCATTGGGGCCAGCATCAAATGTGTATGCCACCTACCAAATTCAAATTCACATGAAATGTATAGAATTATTGCATTTCTCACGCTGTGAATAGTGTGTGCTCACATACCTTAGTACATCCTTTCACTTGGTTGAAGCAGTGAATTAAATCTACGATAGCATGAGACACATCGTTCATGTATACAGCTGGGGGATAGGTATCCAAAGCAACTGCATGGAATTGATTACTATCTTTCATTGTAATCTCAGCAAAAGTGGGGAAGTCCCTGTTGTGAATCGCCTGTATAAAACAAACTAACTTAGTCAAACATTTTTCCAAATCTTTTGTTTTGCTTGAAGTTATAAATCAAGTACCTTTTCAATAGCAGCAATGCGTTGAGGAACACAATGAGCAACTCTGTGTTTCAAAAGCTCACTTGTTTCTACAGAACGCTGCATACCTGACGTGCTGCTAACTTTCTTCTTTTTGTCATTTACCTAAAATTCAAATACTTAAAATCTCATCCTATAAAAAATTTAGCATTTTAATTCAAAAGTACTGATGCTTACAACAAGAATGATGACATGCATTTCTGGCCAGTGTGAGGCTGGCACAACCTGTGTTGCAAGAGAATCTGAGCCATTAGAGGCATTTCCCATGTGCCACCGAACAAATCCTCCTTCTAAGCTGCGGCATGCACTACCAGAGCCTTGACGAGCTATTTGTGATACATCACCTTTCACTTTGTACAATTTTGCTAATGCATACACTGAAATAAATTTCAAAATTAATAGATCCTGAGTTGGCTTTCTTCAGGTTAATAATAAAAAGCTTGATTTACCAAAGCATGCATAGCCAGCAGCAGACGATGCAAGGCCAGCAGCTGTAGGGAAGTTGTTCTCGGAGCATACGTGAATATTCCATTTTAGGATCTCCTTGCTGGTACCATCTTCTTGAGCTCTTTTCTGAACTGGGTAAAAAAAAGTTCAGATCACAGCTCATTCCCTAACATAGATTAAACAACGATTCTGAAAAATTCCTCTTACTTTCTTTTAAACAGGAAAGCAATCTTGCATTGCCGCCAAAAGATTCCTCTCTGTAAATGGAAAAATAGAAATAGATCGAAGATGAGATAAACCTTGGACACAAGGCTGTAAAATTACCAAGTGTAATGAAGTGTGTGCCCCACTGCTGAAAGATTAACATCTGCATCTCATGTTTTTTAAACAGAATAAAGACCAAAATATTTTCCTTTTCTCATGAACAGTACTGTTTCTCTATTAAAATAATTGAATTTCCATACTTACTTTCCATTTAGCCACATGCAGTTCTTTGTAAAATTTGGACTAGCCATTATTGTGGTTTTTGCATGCATCTTTGATGCACCAACAGGTCATGGAAAAGCAACGTCAACAAAATGAATTAAGCGCATATTGACAATTTAATATAAGAGTCAAACATAATTTTGTAATTACGTACCTGCTCCATTGACAGGGTACCACTTAATGAATCGTTTAACGGAATAATGAGCTTTTCATCTTTCTTTCCCCCTGCAATAATGTTTTTATCAATTAATGAGCATATGTCAATTCCTTGACAGATCTTTTTGACTTACACACTTTTAAGAACAAACTAATGGCAAGATTAGTACTTACAATATTTGATGACAGCTATATTCACTGGGGCAATACAAGTGACAGTGCAAGCCATTTTCAAAACTCTGTTTTAGATACTAATCCCTTGACAAGCAGCTGCAGCACAACACGACCGGTCCCCTTTTCTCTTGACACTGAACACTTTCACGCCGGCACCGTGCTTAAAGAAGGGGACTGTCCCTAAACGAGGTGAATCGCCCCCACCCCACTTTTCCCCCACTCCTCCCGCTAAGCAGTATGAAAAATAAAAGTTCAATTTGGGCGGGAAAAGCTACTGCTTTTTGAATTTGACAACACCATCATTCTCAAGACTTAAGTTTATGAAAGAGTTTCAATAACCGACAATGTCTCTGATGTGTCTTTATAATCATCACAAAACACAAATATAGTATTCAAATATTTTTATTACAAAAAAAAAAAAAAAAAATAGGATTCATGCATTAAAAATACTTTTACAATCTAGAAAATACAAGTTTTACAGGCTGATCTGGTTTGTTAATGGGTACAGAAATGCAGCCCAAAGGTTCTGATGAATTCCATGTAACACAATGTGTCCGAGCAACCTTAAAAAATAAATTTTAAAAGAAACTTAATTAAATAAGAAAATCAATAATTTATAAATTATGATAAAATGTAGATAGATGCTTTACCCTTAGGAGAAACGTTAACAGCTGTTGTTCAGCTAAACGTCGAGCAATGCAAGAGCGACGCCCATGACCAAATGGTAAAACAAGGAAAGGGTTCACTTTCTCCTGTCTTGGCGATTCTTTTAACCACCTCTCTGGCAAGAAGTCATTGGGTCTGTCAAAATACTTTTCTAAGCGGCAAGCGACTTGATTTTGAGTCACAACATTAGTCTGGAAATTTAAAAATGTAAATGAAATTAATCAAGCCGTCTTTATACTTTTCATATTTTTTGAGATGTTGATTTATCTCTTACCCCTTTAGGAATTTGGTATCCAGATAGAACTAAATCTTTATTAAGAAGCCTGCCCACACCTATTGAAATAGGACTCATTCGGAAAACCTCTTTCAAAACAGCACGAGCGTAGGATGCCTCAGACAAAATGTCACCTGATATGGGCTGAGTAGCTGACTGCAAAAGAGTCTGGGCCTCCAGCTGTAGTTTTTTCTGAGCATCACTATTCCTTGCTAGATGATAAAGAGCAAATGAAGCAGTATAGGCGGTCTGGAAAAAAAAAATATATCAACAAACAATCCAACTAAAAGTAAAAAATCTGGATTTCTTCAGTACTTTGATAAATACATACAGTTTCAATCCCAGCAAGTAGTAAGTCCACTGCCATTCCATTTACATCCTTGCAATCAAAATTGGGAGAAGTCAAATATCTTTCAAACAAGGAGGGAACACATCCAGAGTTCTCAGCTGGCTGCCTTGAATTAGCCAAAGATTCTGCCTTTCTTTGAACAAATTCAACTGCAACTCTGAAAAGATTTTGGTGTATCAGTATTTGTCACAGGCTAAAAAGAATAAAATAGTACCCGTTCACATTTTCCAGCCCAAGAATGCTTACTCCTCCATAAACAAAGAAGCATCCTCTAATTTGGGCCATATAGAGAGCCTCAAACTTTCTACATTATCATACACAAAACCTAGGCTGTTGATGGTTGAAGCTGCTTCCATCAAACGGGATGAGCGAGAATCTGATCTTTTCTCTTCTGGTGAAAAGCAGTCAAATTTTTCATCAAAGGCAACCAGACATGTCACTGTAACAAATAATGCAATAATAATATGCCATGTCTAAAAAGTACTTTGATTAAAGTAAATAATTTTATAAAACAAAGAAATTTATCTCACACTGAAGAGAAAGTCGAGAGAGTAAGGGCAAAAAATCTTCACATGGTTGGCAAAGTTGTGCAGTTACAAATTCTTGAATCACTTCATCAACTGCTGGTAGATATGCCCGCACAGCCTGTGGGGCACTGAAACCTTTCTGAAAGTCTCTCCGCAATTTCCACCATTCTTCACCATTCCTATTAATTATTGAAGTCCAAATGTTAATTGAAATTGTAGCATTAGGTTATCAAATGATAAATGCAAAATGTGAAAAGAAAGGAAAAGAGTGTGCACTTACGTTGAAAGAAGACCTCCTGAATTATAAATTGTTGGTCGACTTTTACGAAATTTCTCCACTGCTAGATGACTTCGACGAGACGGATAGGAATTTTCAGAAAGAGACAGCTGTTCAATATCACTTGTATCAAAAATTAACAGTATATTATTACCAGGAGAAACTTCTTCACGAACTATTGGTCCATATTTCAAATATTTTTCAAGTCCAGCTTTGTCTAGTCTTTCATGGTTGTAGGCTGGATCACCAGATTTTGGTCCAGGAATGTCATCGAATGGTCTGACATTTTGAGTGTGAATCTGTTGCCTTAGAGAAATTCGATTTATGTTGCTCTTAACAGGAGGAAGTAGCTTCAAAAAATATGTTTGCGGTCTGATGATAGAGCAATACTTAGAGAATAATAGCACAGCCATGTCAATGCTGGAAAAGGAAGACACGTTAGCCCCAAAAGAAAGACTGTATCCAACTCACTTCAGAGAGAACAGAACAGGATTTGGGAATGCCTCCCCATCTCAAAGCAGGCTCATTGAAATTCAGAGGGAGTGACAGCGAGAGACATCCTGCATACAGAATGAACAAGAATGACCTATCCTCACTGCTTCGTTGATTTGTATGGTTTGATGAATAATGCAATGCAGAGATATAAGGAAACTAAATCATCGTCCAAAATAATAACGACAAGACTAAGCAAATGTAAGTAAATACTAACCAGCGCTAGAGGAAACACGAACTCGCGTCTGTCAGAAAACTCACTGATCGAGACAGAGAGCTGACATTCTAGTAGACCTGGTCTGGTCGCCGCAACTGTTCGTGCTCGCTGACTGTCAACACTTCCAGGAAAAATCAGCAGAAGCAGATTCGATCTGCTGATACAGCAGGTCTCCTACCCTCTCTCTACCTTTACGGGATGCGGCGTGCTAACAAGTGGCGAGTGGTTTCAAAATACTAGAGCCGTGTATGGCCGCTTTCCGGATAGTGTCGCACACTGATGTAACTCATATTTTATATCCAAAGAATAGCAGAATACCTAGCTTTTTACTTGTTCGTAGAAATTTGGTCCACCTTACACACCTGTGTTTTTCTTTTTGCGAGCTGCAACTTTAAAGAACCGGCGGTTTCCATGTCTCGTTTTTCGACCAATGAGAGTTGACTTTATAGCAATTTTTCATACCCCATGTTGCATAGACTGTGAAAGTGAGGTTCCCCCACCACCTATACCCCACCCACCCTCTCCACCACAGCTCGGTACCTCACCCCCCCTCGGTAGGCCGGGATTCCAAACAGGCTAAAATGTTCGCCGTTAATCGCTCAATATGAATTCTAGCTTTGACAAATGTTCTAGGCTTCATAAGAAGTCAGAGAATTGGCTCAGGAATGGTTTTCGAAAGAGAATAATTACTGAACCTAACCTCCTCTCTGCACGCGCGCAGTTTAAACGCAAACAGTAACAGTCACGGCGCAGTATATTTGTACGGCCTTACGTGTAAAGGAGGAAAATATAGGGAAACGTATTGATCTTGTGTCATTGCTTATACTATAAGGGACTTATTTACAGTGCCTTACAATCGAATATATGTTGTAATATTTAATAGTCGAAATAATAGGAGGTGTAGTGGCGCGAACCCTCCAGCAGACGCTACAGTCGCGGCCTTCGGCGGGGGGAGGTGGCAAGCAGCGGGGGCTGGTGGGGTAGGTGGTGGGGGAACCTCACTTTCACAGTCTATTGTCCCCTTTCCTCTCCTCCCCCCCCCCCCCCCAACCCCCTCACCCTTCGCCGCGCTCTTGCTTGCTTTACTTCTTCCGTTTCATCTTCATTGTTTTGTGACCAAGTTCAATTTTGATTTTGATCTCGCGGCCCCACTTTAAAAGTGATGTATGTATGTAGTGGTTTTATACTTACGCAACACAACTAATTTTTAGACCTTTGAAGAGTGTTTTAAACTAAGAACTGTTGTGTGTTGCGGGTTGCCGTTCTTCACTTTTGGTTGTTTTTCGCGTCTGTTTGTGTCATTTGATGTTTGTTGTATACCGTCTTGCGATTGAGTTTTTTTATAATTCTAAAGTAGAATTTGCATCTAGAACTGAAAATCCAGTGCGGCTTATTAATCTAGCTTTGGCAGAGGGAAAATCAGAAACTTTAAATTGTCACGATTTTAGGTTAGGTTTTCTTGTGAGATTACGTTATTTATTAGCTGTGGATCGACACTGTTTCTTGCTTGTAATTTAGCCTTAGCGACGATAAATTTGATTACGTTTAATTCATTTGATGATTTATTGTCCTCCAGGAAAACATTTGTTAACCATCAAACCTGAAGACTAGACCTGCCTAATTATGTCACAAATGAAAATAATTCTGAACACCACCGATGGAAATACAATATCAGTTGATGTCCGTCCTGAAGAAACATATCGGATGCTGAGGGAGCGAATTCAAGTGGAATCAGGCATAGAGCTTGAATTATCTCAAATAGTATATAATGGAAAGCAAGTTGAAGAAGATCAAAATGTATATGATTCTTTCCTTGGTGGTAAGAATATCTGGACTTTTTTTCCTGATCAAAAGTTTGCCAAAATGTAATTGTCTTCTTTCAGTTTGCTAAAATGAACTGTTTTAATTCCTCAGCCCAGTCTCTTGACAAATCATCTGAGCCTAACATATTATGCGTTGTGGAGGGTTGCCCGTCAACCAAACTGACTCATCCCAAAAAGGAAATTTTCAAATTTCCTCTTGAAACTGATAGGTAAATGGCATGAGTCTATAGAACTATATATATCCATAAATCTATTCATCAAACCGTATTACTTTTATAACTTAACTTGTCTTTCAGATTTTCCACTTGGCTCTTGGCCTGTAACAGACATGATTTACTGGGTCGCATCCCAGTTTCACTCAATCTGGAGTGTGGTGTTTGTGCTGATCACTTTCCTGACTCATGTTTTCTTAGCGGGTCCATGAAAAAACGACTTAGAAAGAATGCGGTCCCTATCTTAGAGGAACAGCAGACCAACTTTAATATTCTGGGTAAGCAGTTAATATTGCAACTCATGGATCCATTTAAAAATAAAATTATATAAATAAAATTGATTTGTTTCGGTTTCAGCTCAGGATATGATGATGGCTGATGTGAAACTAGAGGATGCTGTTTCTCTTAATGACATTCAGGACAGTGATCATCTGTTACCAGACAGTTCTGATTTAAATGATCAGATTCTGAAGAAGCCAACAACAGATGATAATCAAGAAGAAGTTGATGAAGAAGATCTGCAAGAGGATGAACTAGAAGAGTTAGAGGAGGATGAAGATGAAGACGAAGAAGCAGATGTGGAG
The DNA here is from genome assembly GCF_000697945.3 of Frankliniella occidentalis. Lineage (NCBI taxonomy): Eukaryota > Metazoa > Arthropoda > Insecta > Thysanoptera > Thripidae > Frankliniella > Frankliniella occidentalis. The sequence continues at coordinate 581,217 of NW_026267184.1, read as the reverse complement.
GATGATGATGATATTTTAGTGGACAGTAGCTCTTGCCACGAGCATCCAGGCTTACTTTGTAGACTCTGTGCTCAACAAGTTGACACAGCTCACTTCATTTTTAATGAAAAGGGGAGAGAGGAGAAGCTATTTGACAAAATCAGTAATAGCCTACCTATTAATGTGAGTCTGAAGTATTTTTGCTTGGTCTTCATCAAGAATGTTATAGTTTGTAAAACTAAGTTGTCTGAAATTTCTTTTTTTTAAAATTTTATAAACTTTTGTTTTAGATTCATTGCAATGACCCATTACCAAAGCAAATATGCGGCCAATGTCTTTCAACTTTAAATATTTGCTACAATTTTGGTGTGGCATGCACTAAAGCAGAAGAAACACTGCAGAAGATGGTTTCACGGTTCAAGTATGTTAAGGTTTTGGAAAATTTATTTTACTTTTATTCCTACTCTGGTTTACAGTAATGGTATTTTTTCTATACTTCAGGTGCCAAACTGAAAATAAACCGAATGATCCACTTAGCCCCATTGAAGAAATTTCATCAATGGATGAAGGCATCCTTGAAGAGAAAAATGAAAAATCAGCATGTTACAACTGCCCTCTCTGTTGTGAGGGTAACATGGAATCACAAGACAATGTAAACATTGATGAAATTGAAGGGAGGCAAGGTGGAGATGAGGACATTGTTCATGATTTTTTGGCTGACAGTGTGCTCTGGGAAGAAGAAGAAGATCCTCTGGATTCTAATTACCCTGAAGATGAAGAGAGTGAAACTGCTGATGATGGTGCTGATGATGATGAAACTTACCCCTGCTTACTGTGTGGCGCTAGTTTTATTGCGTTACCTCACTTATTCCAGCATAGTGAGAGCCACCAAGATATAGACTGCTTTCCCTGTGGGCATTGTGCTCTTGCCTTCAATACTAAAGACGCTCTTGCTGTGCATTTGGACCTAGTCATCAACTCTGCTTGTGATGAGCAATACAAATGTAGTGAGTGTGGAAAGCTCTTTTTGTCTGAGGCTCGAGCCGAATTTCATCATGAGGTAACTCATGGTATCAATGGATTTTCATCTCTTTCGTGTTCAGAATGTGGTCAAGTATTCAGACATGAAACAAACCTTTGGGATCATGTGCAAATTGTACATAAAGGTCAAAAACCATTCTCTTGTCCTAAATGTGATGATGTGTTTCAAGCTAGAGCTCAGCTTAAAGCTCATTTGAAAGTTCATGATAGTGTGAGCTCTTTCATTTGTGGAGTATGTTCTGAAGCTTTTCCAAGCAGATCATCTCTGAAGTCTCACGAAGCTTCTCATGCAAATGAGAAGCTTTTCTCCTGTGAACACTGTGATCGATGCTTTAGCCGGAAGTATCTTTTAACAGCACATGTAAGGACTCATCTGGATAAAAAACCTCGGGCTTATACATGCAGAGTTTGTGGTGAGGATGGATTTGATTCCCTACCTAAACTCCTAGTTCATCGGCGTAGTAAGCATCAAGATGTTATGTTGCCGCTAGGATCCAAGAAAGATAAAATTCATAAATGTGAACAATGCAACAAGGCTTTTACTGGACGTGTAGCTCTGAAGCACCATGCTATGAGTCATGCAGGGGAACTACCTCATGTTTGTGAATTTTGCAACAAAGGCTTTACTCAAAAACGATCTCTACTTCTTCATCGACGTATTCATACAGGTGAAAAGCCTTATGCCTGTGGAGAATGTGGAAAACGGTTTGTTCAAAGTGCTCATCTCTATTCTCATCTTCGTCTTCATACTGGAGAAAAGCCTTATCCTTGTTCTGAGTGTGGTGCTACTTTCCGATTGAAGGATGTCAGGGACTCTCACCAAAGGAAGCATACAGGTGAAAGACCTTTCAAGTGCAAAGTTTGTGACAAATCATTCAGAACCTCACATTCTTACTATCAGCATACTTGGATACACACTGGCCGCAAACCTTACCCATGTAATTATTGTGGCAAAGCTTTCAGGCGTTCAAATGGCTTAAAAGTACACATTCGAATTCATACTGGAGAGAAACCTCATAAATGTGAAGTGTGTGGAAGAGGGTTTGCACAAAAACAGGATATGAAAAAACATTACAATCTCCATATGATGGGTCGGTTGTAACTACTTCTAGGTAATTATTTCAATGAGAGATTTTCATTTTCTGATATTGTGATTTGTAACTAATTTACTTCCTAGGGAAAAAATCAGTAATTTATTGAAAATGATTTGTAAGTGAAAGAGCGCATTATTTGATTGTGCTCTTTCAAGTGATAGCTTATCGCCAATATAGCTGTGTCTTTTTTTAATCAATGAATGGAATAATAGAAATTAAATTCTGTTATAAATTATGTATTGCCTGTCACATATTTTATGTGCTAGACTAAAGTCTTCTATTACGTATTTATTGTGATTGTCTGAATTATGTTCTCTATTTGTTCAATATTGTATTGATTGTACTTGTAAAATCCATACTCACTCGTAAGGATTATCATACAAGATTCAGTTCCTGTCATAAACATAAAATTGTACAATGAAATACAAAATTGTATATGCTCTAGCCATTGTTAAACCACAAGTATCTTCTATGTCACCCTGTATGCCTTACAATAATACCGGTAGCTCTTTATTTGAAATTTTAATGGACCCTTTTCAGTCAGTGTCTCTAGGTATCAATCACGGTGGAGAGAGAGAAGGTGGCGGCACGAGGGTCTCCCAGCATAGGGACCCGTGGGTCCAGAATCTCGACAGGTTGGGGGATTAACGGCCGAGTCGGGGCTATCTAACGTGCCGGTACGGAGTACCTTCAGTCGGGGCGGCCTATGCAGGTAGCTGGGCCGCCCCGACTTAGCTTGAGCGGCACCGACCCTCGCCCGGCTCACCCGGCCGGAGTGTGCGAGAGAGAGAGTCAGGTAGGAGCCCGTCCCGCGCAAGCTGAGTCTGGGCTTCCCACCTACCTACCTGCACGGCGTCCCCGACTGAAGGTAGTGTGAACAGGCCCTACAGTTGGCCCCGACTAGGGCGTTAATCCCCCAACCTGTCGAGATTCTGGACCCACGAGCAGACCCCTCGTGCCGCCACCTTCTCTCCCTCCACCGTGGTATCAATAATAAATTTGGTCCATTGTCTTTGTCTTATTTTAATTAACTAATCAGTTACAAAATCTAATGCATCAACATTTTAAATGTGCATATGAAAGAAGAAAATTGATTTGCTTCAGTAAATGTTGAACTCAAATGTTTCTATTTTGTATGAGTGATAAAAGATAAGCTTTTAGTCATCATTCCTAGTGACTTAAAATTTTCTCTATTTCAAGTTTCAATTCAAGTCACTGTTAAGATCAGTCATGGTGTAGTATAGGAAATGACTCTTGAGATTTTGCTGGTGCAAGCAAGTGCAAACTTGATTCATATGCTAAGAAGACTGCTGCATTTACAGGAAAAGATCTTAACATCATCATAGAGAATCCCCTAAAGAATACAGGGAAACCATTAGCATTGTAACTTTTTCTTGCACAATCTATTACTCCTTTATACATTGGTTTCTTGATGTCATCCGCTTGAATTCTTGACTTTATGAGGTCTACTGGAGTAATAACTGCCCATGAAACCACACCTGAAAGTTTTAAAATTTATTAATTTGATTTAGGAAATTTATTTAACTGGACAGGGTTTTTCTTAAAACCTACACATACCTGCACAGCCTCCACTGACTAGTGTGGTCAATACATGATTCCAGTGCAAGCTTTTCAAACCAGTTTCATACACGGCCATATATACACCATATGAAACTACGTCTCTAAAATCAAAGGTGAATGTTGTGAGCAGCTGGTAAGCATCCTACTCTAGCCAATGCCAACACCAATTTCGAAGCTGTGTGCATACTACGAAGAAGTACAGTGCTTACAGCATGTTAAAGTGCAAAGGGAACCAAGAAATCATTACTAATTTCATCAAAATTCTAAATGACCAGCCTGCAAAGACAAAATTGTATGTAGGTTTACTGAATACCTGCAGATCCTCCTGCAAGAACCAGTGTTCCTGGATGTTGCATTTCGTGTATGTGTGCTTTGCCTGCTGTGGCACATATTAAGTGCTCATAGGCAAGCATATACAAGCCATATGATGGTACATCTCTGCATAATAATTATATTCGGTACACCTTTAACATTTTCTTGCTCTGAACAAATTGCCAATTATTAATTCTAAATACTTACCGAAGCAACATGGGATACATTCCAGTGTAAAGGCCTCTGATCCCTTGATTGTGGCATAGCCTACGGATGCAATCCACCATTCCTTTATGTTTTGGTTCATTGTGATGTCCCCATTCTTTACATGATGGCGCGCCTGACAAAAAATAGAAGCATATATGGGGTGATTCAGGCTGATATAGGGTATCTCGATACTTGTAACGATTAATAACAACAAATGTTGGTGTGTCACCTGTTTGGGACTGCATTTGTATTTTTATCAAATCGATTGGGCATGCTAAAAAGCAAGCAAACAATCCTCCAACACAACCAGCAGCAAAAACATTCAAAGACGATTTTTCATTTTTCAGAGGTAAACTATCTTCACTAATACTTTTACAGTCTCCTGAAGCACTTTTTGGCTGTTCTATAAGTCTTAATGTATTTGCATAAACTCCAAAGAATAGAGCATTTAGGGCACCAGCAGAGAGAAGGGGAAAGGTCATTCCCTTATAAAACCCTCGCACCTTAGAAACAAATTGGTTTATTAATAAAAATTTAAATCATTTTTAGTTGCAAGGTCAAAACTGTTTTTGATAACTTACTCCTTCATACTTCAGAGTAGTTTGAAATGATTTTAACACCCCAATCTTCTCACTGAAGGCTTGCTGCCGAACTTTAATGGTATCAAGTGGGTGTCCGACAGCAAGACCAGCAACACCTACATTTGTTAGAGAAAGCAAACTACAGATATTAATCAGAAAATGAGAAGATATTGCCATCAATCGTCGTTTTTTTATTTTTTCATAGTCAGCAGTAGCTTTAAAACTTGAGATAAGGAGGTTCAAAGATAAGCCCAAGATCTGGTAACCAGCTGGGCTAAAAGGAGGGGGGGGGGTCAAGCATTTTTTCTTTCTGGAGTAGCTTTCTTTAATTAAAAGCCAATTGCAATTGACAATAAGATAAAACGACACCGAAAGTAAGTTCCGTGATGGGGAGGGGGAGGGAAATGGTCAGCCCCGTCAACGGCCAGATCTACCTACCTACCCCCCCTCCCCTCCCTCACCATACGCGGTCTTCCCTTACGCTATGCGCGTTCTTATATTGGAGAGCACAGGCGTAGAGGCCATATCTCTTGAAACAATAGCGTTGCTATGAAACGTCCGCAAAAAACGATTGCGCTGAAACCTAAAGGTTTCTCCAAAGAAACATCCAATTGGACAATAATTAAACCACGTACTTTACCTCCAACCCAGCCGGCGACGAATTCTTGCCAGGATAGCACGTCCATTACACTAGTGGGCACTAAAGTTCAGTCATGATTCCCAAAACAAAAGTGTATGTAGCCTTTCCGATCCGTTGCCCGCGGTCTACTCGCGCGCAGTGCTCGCATGCTGCTCGCCATCGGCAGCCATCGGCCAGTGAGGAAACAGACAGCGTTGTCTCGATAGAGATAAGGGGATAACAGACTGCGCAAGGCAGAGCCGGGCAGAGCGCGTCCCCATAGAGTTACGTACAGTGGATCAGCTGCTTTCTGTTTTTCGTTGACCGCCTGGCCGGATTGCATGGAAAGAATCGCGCAGAGACATTTTCTTCCACATATTAAATTTCTAAATATAGTTATAAGTTCTTATTTTAGAGGTAATTTTAAAAAAAAAATAATAGAAAAATTAAAATGCACTTACTGTTTTGTTGTAAAGATAATGGTTTATTTTTATTTCTAATTAGTAAGATTGCCTCTGACACTGTACATATGCATATTATTTCATAGGTACAAACAGCACTTTAACAGTAATAGCCTATGATCAAACATTTCTTCTCTTCGCTTATTTTGCTTGCCATGAACTATTTTGAGCTACTGTCTTTTGAAGATAATTGGAGATAGCGGAGAAAGGATCAGTCTTGTAATGCTTGTTAGAGAGGACATTTTTGTAGGCTTTCATATTATCTATGCTAAAAATATTAAAAAAGACAAACATTAGTTCAACGAGAAAACCTAATTAGTGAAAAATTTCCGTTTTACCTAGATGTGTTTATATACTTACAGCTGCTTTCGTTTCTGCTTAGAAGAATTTCCTCGCACACGCTGCACCTTACTACCACTACTACCACTACTACCACTTTGACTTGATTTTGTTGAGGTTTTCTTCTCTTTATTACTAGCAGTGAGTGAAGATAGCGCATCCATCAAAGACAGCACCGACATGGGTTTGGGCTGCTTGGGAACTCGTGGTTTTTTGGCAGCTTTGACAGCTTGTCTTGACACTTCAAGTTCTGTATCAAGGGAGGGAATTAAGATTACATAGGAAATAAGCCAAAAATGTTATAGTAATGCAAAACTACAACTTACTTTTGAGAAGCTCCTCTCTTCGGACAAGTCGCCTATCCTTTTTCAGCGCAGGTTTTTTTGACTGAGCTTTTTGGCTCCCAACGACAGAAGCTTCACTGACAGAGCCTAGCACTGCAGTTGTTGGTTGTGGTAATAATGTTTGCTTGAGATCAGATAGAGATATGGTGAGACCAGCAAAAATATTTGCGTCACTATTCAATTTCACTGGCACCTCAAGCCTTCCTGGCACAGACTGGACAACTGGTACAATAGGAGTTGAGCTGTCTGTTTCTGCATTATCTGCCTTTTGACAGGCTAGGTGGTACTTCTTGCGAAGTCTTCGGACCTTGCCCATTTTCTTTTGTGTGTAAAATGTGAAAGTTCACAAATGATATCTGATTCCCAAGGCAAACGAGACGGCACTCCGTGATCCTAAACCTCTTCTTGACAGAAAAATAACGTAGGAATTTGGATCTTGTATCTTTTAGTTTTTTTAGCTATTACTAGATTCGTGGACAAAATCTTGACTTTTGCTTTTCGAAAGTTAAAAGTAACCTGGCCAAATCACTAGTACGGACCGTGTAGTCCACGCTTTCGTCAACAAACACACATGTGCTGAGTGAAGAGCAGAAAACGATTATTTTCAGGAACCGCTAGAAACGTTGGCTGCCCTGTTCAGACAGTTCTCTCTCCTCTCAGCCGTTTTCGTAATAATATATAAAAGTTAACATTTAGTTTTATTCTAGACTTTCTTTGGCTTTGAAATGCGTCCAAGTGTCATTTATTCATCTAAAGTAAAATGGATTTCATTTTCATCCTGCGTACAGTATCGAGTGTCAATAACGGTCAGCAGTTGAACGACGGGGTAAACCGTAAACAAAGCGTCAACTTTCCAACCAACCAAACACTTGTCGTCGTGTCCTGATCCTGCTGTCAAGTGGTTTCATCTTTGGACCCGATATTTGTGGACTTACGCGACTAGTGAAGCCGGCCAGCATATTGTTACCCAAAGTTGAAGTCTACCCGCTTCTTCGCCTGACTTTTATTGTTGGAAAGACCAGTTTTTATGCAGACATGGGGGACAAAAGTACCTTATTAACCTATTTGTTGTGGCTGGTGGGAGGTATATTTGGTCTGCACCATTTCTACTTGGGTCGTGATTCTCAAGCATTCCTTTGGTGGAGCACTCTTGGTGGCTACATAGGTTGTGGCTGGTTGCGTGACATATTTTACATTCCTACCTATGTTGCTGATGCGAATGGGGAGAGAGCTTTCTTGGAGAAACTTATAACTGCGTTCAGAACTCATGACAAGGTAAATGGTTTTTCTACCGATGTATTCACTATTTTGTGTCAATATTAACAAGTCTGTTTAGTTCAGCCCATATTTTGCTGCTGCTGTCAATTTGTGGTTTTATGATTTGAATGATGCAAGTAGCAGCCTGCATTTCACCTTTACACGTGATTGGATTGAAGATTATAGTTCCCATTAATAGTGATCTGTAACTGCATATAACTAGAGATTTGACTAATGTATATCATAGAGTCCTTTGTGAAAGTGTGACATTCCTTCCAATGCTTCATAGAAAGCATATTTTAAGTAGGCCATATGTCACACCCACTTACCTCTAAGTAGGTTACCACATTACCAATCAATTTTGATGAATGAATGTGTTGTGAGTCAACACTGCAAGAGTCCATAATCTTTGTTAACCACTTTGCTGTTCAGCTAATTGACTTCATAACTTTTATTTTTAGGTTTCAGTGTCATTTATTTGGTGTGTGGGTCATTTAGTAATCTTACACCTCTCTCCTTTTTAGCCACCATTCTCAACTACTCGATTCTGTGGAATGGTTATTGTTGGCTACCTTTGGGCATCTATCTTAATGTTGGCTATCCCAGAAGATGAAGTTGCTGGTATTAACTGGAGGTTCTTGCTATTCCTTGGTCCATTAGCATGTGCTGTGGGTGAGTTAAATGTCGATTGAAATTTTTGGTTTGATGAGAATGTTTTTAAGTACTATCACATCTTTACTTCATTTTGTGCAGGTGTTTGGACTGTGGGCAATATTGGACATGAAGAGGGCTCTATTTGGTGGCCACTGGTTGCAGCCTACGCAACTTCGCCTCTCTACTTTTACTTTCACATCTATATCCCCTATTTAGATGATGCGACAGCATTCACTCTTATGGTATTCTGCTCTGCATGGGCATTTGATTCAAAGGCTAAGCAGTGGAGACGTACCCCAAAAAAGAAGAAGTCTCTTGCCAGGTAATTTTATTTAAAAATGAATTTGCAACAAACTTTATCTTTGCTTTTGCTTTATCCTTATATGTATTTGTTTCTTACAGGAGAATCACAACTCTGACTCTGTGTGCCCTACTCTACATGTCTCTATGGTCCTCTTACATATACTTCAATGCAAAGCTCACTGATGCTGAGGGAGAAGAAATTCCAGTACATAAGGCAATTCATCATTTTCTCACATCGCCATGGTGGTTGGATCTAAAACAGTCCCTTCATGATACTTGGACATTTGCTCAAAATAATGGTTGGAGTGAAACATGGAAACAAATAGTGGAGCTGAGTGATCCACATGGGGAACAAAATGCTTACAGGGTTTGTCTCATTTTATTGAAAGCTGGCTGCACCCTGCCATAATAAAATACTCAACTTATTTCATTTATATTTAATTTTAATTTTTATCTTTCAGGTTTTGGGGGTAACTGCTATCGCCACTCAATCAGAAATCAAATCCAAGTACAGAGCCCTATCATTGGAATGGCACCCTGATAAGGCCAAGGACCCTGAATCAAAGCGTATTGCTCAGGAGAGATTTGTTGAGATTCAACAAGCTTATGAGATTTTGTCAAGCATCAAATCCAAAAGGAGGAGTCGCTCAAGGAAGAGTGATCCTGATTGGAGTTAGATGATGTATCAGTATTTCTTGTATCTTACATCATTTCAAGTCGTCATCTTGTTCCAAATTCATGAGACTGGCTACTAAGTCTCCTTTAGTTTGAACAGACTTACTGTTTTGGCAATGCACTGTTGGGTAAAAGTTTAATTGGATTATCTTTTGTAAGAATTTCATTCATTGTTGGTTGCACAATAGTTTTTCATGAATTTGCATTTACATTTTTATTGCAAGTTATACCACAAGATTTATTATTCTTTTGTTTGGGTATTATATTTACCCTGTGTTATTTTGAAACCTAACTATGCCCCTTTTGTTTTTGCAACGAGAGTTTAGAATTTCTTTTTAATATCTATCTATTTTTGTACCAATTTCATTATAGTGTACTGTGATATGCTCTTAATTTAGGAAAAAAGAAGTAGACAATACAAGTATCAGAACTTGCACATTATACTCAGTTTGCTCACTAAGTAAACCAATTCCATTTCAGTATCAAAAGTATTTATTTGATGTAATTCTGAGAATCGTGATAAGTATTTGTGCTAAGATCTCTTTTTTTTTTAGACCAGTTGTAAGAATACTGCCCAGGTACTTAATCTTCACAATTTAGAGTCTTTATTCCATATTATTTATGTATTTATCTATTTATTGGAAGCTTTCCTTTTCCATATTTGTATGGTTAAAGTGCCAAATGAGAGTTCTCTCTTGATTCTAATCAGCTGCTGGATCAGTATGAACATCACATATATGTTTTTATGTGAACTTGTTTCATATTGTATTTTATTCCATTTTGTTTTCCAATCTTGTTTAGGTATTTGAATTTGTTTCTATGTTGTGTTTTTATTTGTGAAACTATTCTGACAGTTTTTATATGTATGTTGTTGTGTAAGTAATGTTACATCCCAAGCATTCCCAGATAGATTGTTGAGTTGGTTAATTGAAAGCTAGAATGCAAGTTGGACAGTCATTCAGTGGCGGTAGTGAATAGACGAAACTAGGTTCTATGAACTGCTGGATAAAAATACTCAATAAAGTATTTTGGTACTATAAATATTTTATTATTTAGTAATAATATCATTATCATTTCTAGTTTAAATTTCATAAATTAACATACATACATACAGACACACATACACACAATGAAAGAAGTGATGTAAAAAGTGGAATTTGCTTTTAACGCTTACTTGCTATCACATAGAAACTTATAGTTTGGCATGGGAGATTTATTTTAAAAAAGATAAATAAAAATAACAATGTCATGTCATATTTCACCGTCGGCTCTAGTTTGGCATCTTGGTCCAAAATAAATCACTGTTTCTAAATCGAAAAGGCAGCCGTGAGGGCTTGGCGGCTTTGTTTAGACCCGAATCCGTCTGAAGCGTACACAAGTCGCTGGCCTAGCATAAGTTGGTGGGAAGGACAGCCTTTACAACAGTGGAATGAAGGGTCGATTTCATAAGCAGCTCACAGTGTGCCCACCACCATTCCGAATGAACACGCATGACGCCGTGGGTGACACAAATTTAATCTTTCGGTCGCAATCACATGGACCGCAGGCTGCCGCGCCGCCTCGGCTGGGGGGCGTCGCTGAAGCGCGGGCGCGCCAGGGCGCGGCCGGGGGCGGGGGCCGCGGGCCGGGGCAGCA
>NW_026267184.1:567204-567989 GCF_000697945.3 Frankliniella occidentalis | reverse complement strand
TTTTTAAAAAAGATTGACAAAGATTGAAAATGATCAAGGGATCGTCCAGAAAGTACGTCTATCTTTCTCAGACTCAGTCGGCAGGTTACTAGAGCACGGCGCCTGTGAGACTCAGGGTATGCCACCCCGCAGTACACATATGCACAGCAGACAAGATGTTGCCTACCCACCAGGCGCTACGAGAGCTGAAGGTTGAAAAGGTTCATAAAGTTGAATGACGGGCGTACTTTCTGGATGATCCCTATAGGTATGTATGCCAAAGTTCAAGATTGGTTTGACGGAGACAACGCACCTGCGAGCAGCAGCGCGCGCGCGCACTTGGTCCTGCCCTGGAGCGCCGCCTTCATGAGGGGCGTGAAGCCCTGCGCGTTGCGCGCGTCCACCTGCACCTCGGGCTGGCGCAGCAGCACGTTGAGCGCCTCGAGCTGGCCCGCCTGCGCGGCGAAGTGCAGCGGCGTGTTGCCCTCCGAGTCGGGCTGGTTCACGTCCACGCCGGGGCACTGCAGCAGCAGCTCCAGCATGCTCGCGCCCGCGCCGGAGCCGCCCAGCGCCGCCAGGTGGCTCGCCGCCGTCTGCAGGGGAGGCCGTCGGAGAGAGAAGAGAAATTAAGTGGCGCCGAGAGGATGAACAATCACGGTTCTGAAATTTCCTGCCCAGTTCTTAACCTCAAAGAAAATAATTTCCGGACTTAGCGAGGGGGGGTGGGAGCACTCCAGCCCCACGTGCCTTGCCTGCCAATGAGAGCCCCCTCCCGCGCGTGCCCAACAGCCTGCCTGGGCTGCCCC
>NW_026267184.1:561090-565399 GCF_000697945.3 Frankliniella occidentalis | reverse complement strand
GGGGGGGGGGACGCAACTCAAAACACGAGTCGCCGGCACGCCCCGCGTGACGAGAGACGAGGCGCGCGCGCGCAGCTTACGCTCGCGGAGAACAGCACGATACGAGATGTAACTCAAGTCTGGTCGAAAACACTCGTTCCGCTTCAAGAAACGGTGGGCGGTGGGCGTTGCGGTGATATACACGGCACGGCGTTTGGTGCGGGGGCGCGTGTGTATATTGCGTCTGCGATTGCAAGAGGCCCAGGCGGGCCCAGGCCCGTTTGCGAATGGTGCGCTGCATTTGGCTCAGTGACGTCAGGGGCGAGGCAGGGCCTAACCTACCCCACCTCGGGCAGGCCACTAACCACGACCAGATCCCGGCGGGAGCAAGCCCGCGCTCCACTACAATGACCTGGCGGCCGGCCAACCCCGCCGCGAGGGGCCCGCGGGCACCGCCAGGGCACCACCGCCAGGGCAGCGCCGCCGGGGTCACCCCAGCCCCCCTTGCTCCTGTTCGGTCCCTGGGGCACCCTAGGCGGCTCGCACCGCCATACACGGATAGGGCAACATTGCGACCCCGTCCCCCCCTTTTTAGCCGATTATACCCTTTTTCGTCGAAATATATTGTTCCCAGTTCCGGTGATTTGAGATTTGTGGCATTACAGTTTTGACATGGCCATCAATGTAATGGTACAATCAAGTATGTAAAAATGCAACCCCCTAAACGCCATGGTATGAAACGGAAGCTACACGAAATACGTGACATTTCACACAAAAAAGAAGAAAATTGAAGCCTGTCCTATCGGCATGATGCGGCGGCAGAGGGCATTGCCTCACTCACTCACCCTGCCCTGGGTGTCGCGGTGGTTGAGCGTGCTGGGGGGCGGGTTCCTCCGGAGCAGCTCCAGGAGCGTGTGGTGGTCGCCGTCCCTGGCGGCCGTGAGCACGGCGGCGCTGCTGCTGCCCTGGTGGCCGTGCAGGCCGTGCAGCCCGTGCTGGAGGTGGGCCGAGGAGGACCGCGCCATGGCCGCGGCCGGCCCGGGGCCCGAGTTACTGCTGCTCCACGGCGAGCGTCCCTGCTGCTGTTGCTGCTGCTGCTGCGGCGGCGGCTGCGGCTGTCCCGGCTGTCTCATGGACGTCGACTGGTGTTGTCTGCCGGCCCAGGGAGACCAGCCGCCGCTGTTGCTGTTGGAGCGGTGCTGGTGGTGGTGGTGGTGGTCCGCGGCGTGGTGGGGCTGGCCCGTGGGCTGGCCCCCTCCCCCTCCGCCGCCCTCGTCCCCGCCGCCGCCGCTGGTGGTAGTGGGCAGGTCGAAGCGCACCCGCCGAGGACGCACCGCTGCACCGTGCCCCGAGATCAACGACCCCACCTGCTCATCAAAAAAATAAAAAAACAACAATGATAAATTAACAAAAAGGAAAAAGAAAAAAAATAGCACGAACGCGTAAAAAATGATAAATAATTTCAGCAATAATCATGCAAGAACATCCCCGGCAATTCTGTGGTCCTTGAAGCGAGGCCTTTTAACCCTCTCAAGCCGCCGCAGCTGTAAGTCATTCGGAAGTTCCCCCTTCCCCCCATTAGGCAAGAAGGAAAAATAAAAAGAAAGGACAGAAAGTAGTAAAAACACGCCGAAAATAATTTGGCGGTCCGCTTTACTTTACAGCCGACGCGGAGGAGCCCCCGTTTAACGCCCCGAGGGGTTTGTTTCTGCGGCCCCTGCTGGTGGTTTTATTCTGCGGGGGGGGCCCTGGGGGCCCCCTGGAGGCCGCGGGGTAGGCAACCCACGGCCAGCCGTGCGCGCCGGGTCTGCCTATGCCGCCATTGACAGGCGCTCCAGGCAGCGACCGTGTGGCCCAGCGGGGGGACCCTCTTGGACTCGGCGCACGGCACTGACTCTTCGACGGCGACCTGGAGGCGGTGGGGTAGGCAACCCACCCTGTGCACGGCGGGTCTGCCTATGCCGCCATTGATAAGCGCTCAAGGCGGCGGTGGTTGTGGCCCAGCCCTCCTGGACTCGGCGCACCGCACTGACTCCTCGACGGCGACCTGGGCCCGCCAGTGTACACACCTGTCCCGGGTGCTGGTTACTCGCTCCCCAGCGGTCGGCGGATCCCGAGGAGGAAATCAGGGTGTCCCTGCTGAGGCCGCCGTAGGAGCCCGCCAGGTCGCGGTAGTGCACGGTGACCCGCAGCGGCTCCTGGAGGACAGAAGAGAGGCACGCGTTATGCCGAGGCCTCGCGGAAGCAGGCTTCCTCCGTGCAAGGCGCGAGACGCGGGACGCAGTTTCGAACAAATATTTTTTGGCGGGACTCCAGCCGGGTGGCGATACTCCTCGCCGGTGCCGTGACGGGGGGCAGCGGGGTAGCGCCGCCGCCGGCCGGCGAGCTTCAGCAGCAGGAGGCGCGGCGAGGGCCGACGCGGAGGCCTCGGATGCGAGAATAGCGTGGTCTGCGAGGCTCGCGGCCGGGCGCGCACAACGCCACGGCCTCGGCCACGGCCCTCGCGACCTCCAGCGCGGCCCTTATCTCCTGCATCGGCAGGGTCATTGTCGCCCGTCGGTGTACCCGCGCGGGGGAGACGCATCGAACATCGATTCACAATTAACTTTGCTTTGCCTGTACTAGGCCACACCACGCTACACCTCCTTGCTGGCCGCACCACCACCTCTGGAATGGCCGATGGTATCAGACCCATCGGCCGACGCCGAAGGCTCCGAAACAACCACCTGCCGCCCGGCGTCCAGGCGCCAGGGGCTGAGTGCTGCACTCTGCGACTCGCTCTGCGACGGGAGTATGGTCTAAACACGTGTATTGGTTCCCGAAATAGTACAACACACGAACCTCCAACTTCCAACTCCTAATGGCGACTGACGCGCTTGGCATCCCCTGCCCCCAGCCAGGCCGTTGCGCTTCCAGCCGGGCGGCCTGCGCCGACGGGGTGAATCCCTTACGTCAGCTGGACAGCGGTTTCGATCACTTCTCTGCCTGGCATATCGCCGATGTTCGCTTGTCCAGCTGACAGTCGCGGTTGGTGGGCGCCAATATTTGAACTCGCCTTCTTGAGTCAAAATTAATCAGTTTGCCCACAACAGCACCACCACCTCTGGAATGGCCGATGGTATCAGACCCATCGGCCGACGCCGAAGGCTCCGAAACAACCACCGGCCGCCCGGCGTCCAGGCGCCAGGGGCTGAGTGCTGCACTCTGCGACCCGCTCTGCGACGGCCTTCCGCTCTGATGAATGGGTTATCGCGCAGCCAAACCCAACCCTCCGGCGGGGGAACGGAATTATGGAGAAATATTTCGAAGTTGCAGCGGTTTTCGTTATGGCACCCTAAAAGTACTATAATAACACTACATTTATAATTGGAAGGAGAGCAGGGCCTTTCTTTCGGGCCCTCTTACCCTTGCACACTGATGACCCCATTGTCCAACCGGTAAACACTGCATACACGAGTTTGCGCCGGTTGGACATTTCGGTCACCAGTGTGCGTAAGGGGAGGGGGGGGGTATTTCGAGGGAGTAAGGAGTATCTCGCGGGGGTGAAGAGTATCTCGTGGGGGCTGGGGAGGGAGCGCGTTGTCCGGGATACGTCTGCTAATAGCTGAGTTGGCCCCGGCGGGCGAGGGCAGAGATCTAGTCCAAGGCGCTGCCCTGCTTCGCCTGCTGCCCATGCTAATGGCATGCACGCGGGAGGTGAAAGGAGGGGAAGAGGGTGGGGGGGGGGGCGAGCGGGTGCGGCGGTGAAGGACCCCTATCGCCTCGCGCCATCACGCACCTGGAGCACGCGTGGGTGCCGCCACCCCGCCCCACCCACTACGCCACTCATCATAGTCCGAAATAATTCAGATGGGCACCATGAGAACACCTTGGGGGATCTATCGTATGAATCCTATATAGAGATGGTGGATCATATGAAGAAACCGTGAAGGGAACGGTAAGAGTTGGACTCCGTGCAATCCCATAAATGTTACCATGAGATTTTTGGTCGTTCCCGCCACAGTGTGCCCCCATGATTTTACTTTCCCTGTGAATTTTGGACGATACTTTTACGTTTTTATTTTAAGAACACTTTTTGACTGTCTAGAAACCAAATGAAATAAAAAGTGTCATGTATTTCGCGGCACTGGCACTGCACCCCCAGGCCCGGCCGTGTCGTGACGTCGTGACTCAGTTCTGCGAGTCAGTGCACGCGTGCACTTTGCACACCTGCATTCTATAATGCGTTCTGTCACCGGGTGGGCCAGGGGGTTAAGGTGAGCGCCCTGCGCGCCGCCGGCCCTGCCCTTCGCGGGGTCTAATTAAATGCATCCGGGGAGGGGGAGGGGGG
>NW_026267184.1:558480-559680 GCF_000697945.3 Frankliniella occidentalis | reverse complement strand
TCTTGCATTTTTAAACTGTGCTTTTGGACTTTCAGGGTGGTAGGCGCAGGCACGTGGCCGATACTCTTCTCCTGCCGCTGCCTGCTCCCGGGCCGAACCGGGGGGGGTGACGGTCTGTATCGTATCGCACCCCACAGAGTATGGGGCCGACGGTATGCTAAAGGCGATCATCGGGTCATAAAGGAGGACACTAGCCATAAGGCCCCCCCCCCGCCCCCCATCATCAGCACTAAGGGCTTTCTCCCTTTAATGGCGGCCCTTACAGCCTATGCGGCCGGCACGACCTCGGGGCATACTGTGTCGCCGGCGCAAGCGGACGAGCGCCGCCAGCGGCTGCGCTGATGGGCGGCCGACCAGTATGAATATGGATGAATGGGAAAGCATTTGTGACCTGGGCGACGCGGTCTCGGGGGAGGAGCAGGTCGGGCGCGAAGCGCGGCAAACTCTCGTGCGGCCGACCGCGCCGGTGGGCAGGGCTGCTGCGACGGTTTCTACAACAACAGACCACCGGTCCAGTCCCAGCCATGCACGGGCGGCATCGAGTTCTTGCATTACCGAACTCTTTGTCGCTTGCCGCACCACCCGTCTTACAGCTATAACAAAACCAATCGCCGCTAAATGAGGGATATCTAATTATTTACCTATGCAGATAAGCATTTAGCTATTTCGCTACTTCTATAGATACATCGCTACATTTTTACCCACCTAGCTTTAGGACTAATTATTTTTTGCCTCGTAGCTAAATGTTTAGCTACATCTTAGCTAAATAATTATAATTAGTTATTCTCTATGGAGCCAATGTTTAGCTAAATAGCCGATCTTATTTTCTGTGTGTTTCCCGTCCCCCCCTCTCTCCCCCTCTCTTTTGTCACTTCCGCCGTCCCGCCGATACACACAGTCCCTTAGAACACCACCGCTGGTCCGCTGGTTGTGATTTACCGCGGCGCACGGAAAAAAAAGACTTTGTTGTGGGGATCAACTTTGGTCGATAGGCAAAATTCGATAGCAGAAATCGAGAATCCGATGCCCACAGCCAGGAGCTGGTTGTCAAGACCGGACACTTGTACGAATAGAACAAACCCCAGCTTAGTTCTCATCGTACAAGGGGGTGAATCCCTTACGTCAGCTGGACAGCGGTTTCGATCACTTCTCTGCCTGGCATATCGCCGATGTTCGCTTGTCCAGCTGACAGTCGCGGTT
>NW_026267184.1:554235-558430 GCF_000697945.3 Frankliniella occidentalis | reverse complement strand
TGGTTGTCAAGACCGGACACTTGTACGAATAGAACAAACCCCAGCTTAGTTCTCATCGTACAAGTGTCCGGTCTTGACAACCAGCTCCTGGCTGTGGGCATCGGATTCTCCTTTTCTGCTATCGAATTTTGCCTATCGACCAAAGTTGATCCCCACAACAAAGTCTTTTTTTTCCGTGCGCCTCTAGCGGCTCGCGGGCCTCGCGGTGGCGCCACAAAGGGGCGCGTGTCAACATTGTGTGTGGTGCGGCGGCGGGCCGCGGCGGGACACGGACACGACGCGGCGTCCGCGGGACGCACGGCCACAGCGGCCACCACCATAAATCCCGCGCAAAGTGGGGCACCTCGCCGGTATTTGAAGTCACACCCACCCCCGTCGCGTGCAGCAGTCAAGGAAAAAAAATCTGTTCTAACTCCTATTACTGGTTAATTAGAGCTTCAATATAATACTCTGCTCGTAGTTTACTTAATTGACAGAAAACATCAAATTGAGGGCAATTTTTGAAGGTTTCAAAGTCTTGGGTAAGTCTCGGTGTTCAGTTATGATGTAGATTGGCGCTCTCGGCCTTTCCATGTTTCCTGACATTTTTTCTTCCTTCACGACGACAGAAGCGGCAGTGGCAGTAGTCGGTATCTGCGGCCACGCGCCCGGAAACGGCTTCCCATTCCACCGAAAGTGACCAGTCGGCCAACACTAGTCGTTACGGTCCCGGCCCTCCGGAGCTACCGCGGGAACTTATCTCTCTCTCGCCGCACGGCGGCCTCGGCTGCGAGGCACAGATGAAAGGCACAAAGCGAGGCGAGGGTGGAGAAAAAAGTATCGGGAGCGGAGGCGGGGGGAGGAGGAGAAGGAGGAGGAGGGGGTGGGGATGAAGAAAGAAACCGGATGGCGAGGAAAGGGGGAAGTCCAAGTGCGCTTCCGACCGCTGTTGATACGGAGGAATTTTAACGGGGGAATTATGCAGCGTGCCACTGTTGCTGTCGTGATAGCCGGCGTTCTCTATTTGCGCTGCCGTGTGTTTTTTACCCCCCCCCCCTTTCTCTCTCCCCCAGCCATTCTTTCCTTCTCTCTCCCGCCCAGCGCCCGGCAGGTAGGCCGGCCCGCTACGCACGCGTGCGCCCCGCGTGGCCTGGGCTGCCGGGGGGTCAAGGTGGCCGTGGCGTACGCTCGTGCGTAGGGATGTAAGCCTTTGAAATTTCCGTGAAAATTTCCGTAAATATTCTGAAAGCTCTTTTGGGAAATTCTTCGGAAAATTTTCGGAATCTTTTTGAAATTTTGGGGAACTTTCCCCGGAAATTTTCCAGACGTTTGGAGAATTTTCCAACCCCACTCGCGCGCGTGCGTCTGCTACTCACCTCCTTGGAGCGGCCCTGCTGGCTCATGATGGGCGTGCTGCGGCTGGACTTGACCACCATCCTGATGCCTGTTGGCGCGGCGACCATACGGGAACACACAAAAAACAAAATTAAGGTTAAACAAGAACAATAACATCAAATCAAATGATACAGGTCACAGGTCACAGGGTTCACACAGTACAACGGATATATTGTCAAATCTCAAAACTGAAATATTACTCAACATCAAGCTTTGAAAATGCAGTTTGAACAACGGCAAATCTGAACAATACTTAACTATAGGCCTATTTCGACAAGTAAATAAACTGTATACCTCTTTAGTTTGGCAGATTAAACTGTAAAACTCTTTTGTCTTGCATTTTTAAACTGTGCTTTTGGACTTTCAGGGTGGTAGGCGCAGGCACGTGGCCGATACTCTTCTCCTGCCGCTGCCTGCTCCCGGGCCGGGTCCGGAGACCCTATTCATCCCATGCGCGGAATCGATTTCTAGTTATCGTTCCCTTTTTTCAGAGGCCATATTCGGCTGGCTTGGCTTGGCGCGCGAAGCTGATACGGCTATGTACAGTTAAAAAGAAGGGGAAGCAAAAGCGAAACTAAGCAGCTGATGGAGAAATTTTCCATGTTTTTGTGATGATCAAGGGGATGATGGATTTGCAGGCGACACGGCTCTAAACGCCAGCGGGAAAGAAAGCACGCTGGCAGAACAGCACTGTTAAAAATATTTCATTACATTTTCATTACATGTTGTGATTGTGAAGCTATTTTCATGAGATTTTCGAAATGATATTTCATAACTTTTTCATTACGTATCGTTAAATTTCATTACATTCTAATGAAGTTTCACAATACGTAATGAAAAAGTTATGAAATATCATTACGAAAATCTAATGAAAATAGCTTCACAACATGTAATGAAAATGTAATGAAATATTTTTAACAGTGGGGGCAAAACTGCTCGTCCTTTAACGACATTATGCATGGATGAAATAATTTAACTTTACGAAGACATTTGTGTCAGCATTATTTTTACACTGCTACAGAACGGTGCAACGGTATACCTTTTACTTTTCCAAAGCTCGTCTAAAATTAGGGGTATAGTAGAAAACCAGTTTCCGTTGTAATCCGCCCGATTGGCCGGCCGGGATGAGCCACTCGGACACAGCTCTGTGTGCGGCACACATGCGCCTAATGGCGGGGGGGATGTGATGGGGTCCCGTGTGCACTCCTGCTTTGTTTGCGCCAGTTGGCAGGTATGCCGTGTGTGCCAGTGTGCGCCCCAGTGCGCGATGGGCGGTGGAGGCAAGGCGAGCTGCAGCGCATCGTAGTGCCCCACCAAAAAAAAACAACAAAGAGATTTGTGTTGTTTTTCTGATTGTTTGTTTTTTCTTCATCCCTGCTTAGTCTATAGCACAACTGCAGTACTGCACAATTGCACACAGAACACCACCTGACTCCTAGAACATGTTTTGAATCACGGTCCAAGAACATTTTCAAACTATTTTTTTTGGTCTCTTTATATAGCAAACATCAGTAGAGTTCAGATCAAAATCCACTTGTCTGGGTGTGTTGAACCCACGGGGATCAAGAAGTAAGCGCCCGCCCTGCTAAGCAGGTGCGATGGCTGCGATGGTCTGGTCAGGTTGGGGGGTGGGGGGTGGAGGTGGGGGTGTCTCGGGCCGCCTGCCCCCGAGGCTAACCTAATAGTTTTTTTCTCGCGCGGGGTGCGTGTCGGTGGCGAGAGGGCGCGGCACCCCTCGCGCTGCTGTCGGTCTACAGCGGCATATTATGTACTCATCAAGGGTTCGGAAGGACCCCGAGGAGAGGCACGGGGCGCTGGCCCGGCCGGGTCAAGGCCGGCTGCACGCCAGCAGGCCACCACAGGCCAAAGCCACTAGCCACCACGCCCCGCCACGCCCCACCACGCCCCGCCACACCCCGCCACGCCTCGAGCCTATTTCCCACCTGGCCCACTTTATTACCTGCCCCTCTGGCCGGCTGGAGGGTGCAGCAGCGGCGGCCGAGACACACCGCAAGAGTGTTACTGGACTAATAATAGTAGCCGTACATACCGGGGCAACTACCCCTTTCTGTGTTACACAGTCTGTTTGTTTTCAACACCAGAGAGGCGTGGCCACAATGTGGTCAAGCTTTGCTCGTTTTCCAACCCCGAAGATGCACGGCCGATATAACGCCTTGAAAGATTCACCATTGTGCATCCCTCAACCTGGTGGCTTGGTTAGTTGTTAGCAGAAGGGTAATAGCATGGCATCCTGCGAACACAACACGGATTTGCCTCGCGTCCCTTCTTCTTCCGCCCGGGACTCGCGGCAGGCGCCGGGCCCACGCCGGGCCGCACTGCGGGCGGAGGGGAGTGGCGCTGAAAAGAGAAACGACTCGTTATAATCGAAATTCGTTTCTCGTTCGAGCAAGAGCAGGATGGGGGATGGAGAAGGAGGAGGAGGAAGGGGGGCCTTCCCGCATGCAAGCCGGGGGAAAGTTGTCAAGACTTTCCTGTTGTTGTGGTAGTGGAGTTGTTGTTGTTGTTGTTTTTGTTGTTGTTGTTGTTGTTTTTGTTGTTGTTGTTGTTTTTGTTGTTGTTGTTGTTTTTGTTGTTTAGTCCTGAACTTCACGTAACACTACAATTATCTTCCTGTCATTTCTTAAAAATGAAAGAAAGACACCACCATCCATCCATCCATTACTTCTGCAAACCGCAGAAGTGAAGGTCGCCGGGGAGGATTGGGGTGACCACCATCCTGATGCCTGTTGGCGCGGCGACCATACGGGAACACACAAAAAACAAAATTAAGGTTAAACAAGAACAATAACATCAAATCAAA
>NW_026267184.1:551302-552863 GCF_000697945.3 Frankliniella occidentalis | reverse complement strand
AGGGGGGGGGATAGAAGGAGCGAGAGTGAAAGGTAGCATCGCTTGCAGCAACAACTTCGCGCCGGCGCTCGTTATTTTTAGTCCTGACGGCGGAGCGAGAGAGTCAGATGGTCGCAAAACTCAGAGTGAGCGTGAGAGAGAGAGAGACAAACAGAGAGAGAGAACGATGGAAGCGAAGGTGATGGTGATGGTGGGGGGTGGTGGGGAGAGGGGATGGTCTTTCGAAGGAAGATCAAGGGCATGCAGCCGTACCGAAACGAATAGCACTGCCCTACAGCAGGCTGTGGACCGGGGGGAGGACGGGGAAAGTCCCCGCCCCCACGCTACCCCACCCTATTCGCACACAAGGGCTGCTTGTCCGTTCGCCCCCCCCCCCCACCTCAAGACGTTGGGGCTGCTCCCTGTTAGCGTGCCGCTCCGAGAGCCCCCTCGGGTGCGCTGCGCCGGGCTGCAGGGGTCTGCGGCTCTGACCCCCGGGGCCCCCGCAGCGGCGGGGGCTCCTCGGCCGCGCCCCCGAGGGTGCCCTCCGTCCTGCTGCTGCTGCTGCTGCTGCTGCTGCTGCTGCTGCTGCTGCTGCTGCTGCTGCTGCTACTGCTCCCCCCTGTTGCACGAACCTAACTTCCCCTCCCTCTCCGCGCCACCTCGCCCCCCCCCCTTCCCCAAATTATAGAAAGTGCCCAATTAATTGAAACGGCTCCGTTTCCAAGTTAGTTTGCCGGGGGCGTTAAACTACTTTCGCCCGCCGCTCTACTACTACTTGGGGGCGGCACGGCCCGCCGTTAAACGCACGACGGCGACGGGGGAGGCGTGGACGGGCGTCGTCGGTCGGGTCGTTAGGGTGCCGGGCTGGCGTCCACCAATGCCAACATTTCGATGATTGCATCGACAATACGGATTTCAAAATCCGAAATTTGACCAGAAAAAATCAGAAAAAATTAAAATGTTTCTAGAAAAATTGGTAAAAATAGAGCTCTTCAGAAAAATTTTGAGATATTATTATTTTTTTAAAAAATTGAGAGGAAGGAATCTTGGTTTTGTCGCACTTGCACAAATTGTGGGCATGGTGAGCTTTGGAAGACGCCGCCGAGTCGGGTCCTCCACCACGTGTGCGGTGTGCGTGGTGCTGTGACGCCGCTGGCACGTCCTCCCTGATCACGCCCACGTGCCGCTGTCGCCGCGACGTGACGCGCGCGCCGCCGCCACCACCGTGCGTCCCGGCGGCGTCCCGGTGGCGTCCCGGCGGGGTCCCGGCGGCCGGCGGCGTCTCCCTCATCCCCGGCGTGCGCATGCACCGCATTGGATTGCCCAATAACCCTGACCTAGGCCAAGACACGCGCCTCGCAGCCCCGGCGGCGGCTGCGGCGGCTGAGGTGCGGCTGCCAAATGTAACCTACATAGCTCGAGCCCGGCGCGGGGCGGGGCGGGGCGGGGCAGGCCCTCGGCTCACCGGGACCTGACATAACCTCCATCAAGACCCCCGCGGGCCCGAGGCAGCACGCGAGCCTGTCCTCTCTCGCCGCCCGCCTTGTCAGGAGCCATCGATCCCCAGACCAGCGCGCCC
>NW_026267184.1:545312-546782 GCF_000697945.3 Frankliniella occidentalis | reverse complement strand
CCCTCCACCCGGCCAGCCGACGCACCGGCACCCCCGCTGACCAAATCCCCTTGCACCAACCCCTTCCCTTTAACTATGTCGATCAAAGCTCGGATCAAAGCACCATGCATTGCAGTTGTTTTAGCTGCACAATGCACGCGGGAGGAGTTTAAAATGGATTATGAGATGGAGGGGGGGCGTGTCAGGCCTGGCGAGCAACAGGTAGAGGGGGAACCGCCGGAAGCGTCGAGTGCGAGCTACGCAATTTTATTCCAAACAAAAAAATGTGACAGTATTTGAACGTCCGATACTTTTAGTCCAAGCCTATAGCGACTTTATCAAAGTCGTTACGTGCCCGTTTTGGAAACGCGAAGGAGTGTCCTGATGGAACCCGTTATTTTCCCGCTCAAAGGGCAATACTTGGAACTTAAGTTCGCGTCGTTCGCGTTTCCCCGCACCATGTGTGTGTGTGTAGGTTCGGCCACGATGCCACCGAAAAGGGTTTAACTTCTTGCACTGAGAACAACATGATTTTTTTTTATTCTTGTGGTTCGTTTAGAAAGTACACCCGTTTCTCATACTCATTCGATCATTCAGCAAATTACGAGAGCTAGGCGCCTGCAAGACTCGGGGTAGGCCAGCCCGCAGTTCACTCCTGCACTACAGGCAAGATGTTGCCTACCTACCAGGTGCTATGAGACCTTGCATTGGCTAAACTTATTGGCTCTTTCGTAATGGCAAATGACAGACGCACTTCGTGGATGAGATGACCCAACCACAATAAAGGCGATATTTTAAGTTAAGGAAGGTACAAAATTAATTTTGTGTTCTCCGGCCGGCCGTTTGTCGGCCTATTCTAAACGAGGTGTCGTTCCCCACTGCCCTAGATTTCTTCATTTATTCGTGCCACCTTCGTTGTTGTTTTCTTTCTGTGGCTTCTTTCTGTGCCAGTTACATTTTTTTTTACCGGTGTTTCCGGCAACAGTGGCGGGCGGTATTAATCTCAGGCCCATAGGCTCAGACGGGGGAGGGATTGGTAGAGGGACTAGCACAGCGGCCACTGGGAACAGAGCCACGAGACGCTACGACTTCTTGCCACACACACACACACATACATACACATACATACACACGCGCGCGCACGCACACGGACACGCGGCGTTTTGAAATAAAACAAAATACTGTCGGTGTGTACCGCCGCGTCGCGGCGTCGCTGCGAAAAGAAAACTTTGCCCCCCTTTTTCGTGTCAACGTCGTGCGCGTAACGTACTTCTTGTTTGCCCTTCGCGATGTAATTCACGTGCCGTTTCCCGTCTCTCGACGTCGTCGTTCCGTCTCGATATATGTACACACATACGGATCGTTCCGATCAACTGGCCGGGGCGCGCCAAGTGGGGGGGCCTTTCATCAAGACGCATTACTCTCATTACCTCCGACTGTATCTCTCACGGGATGCGCGGCTCCGCGAGACAATAGGTTGGGGGGTGGGGT
>NW_026267184.1:544003-545262 GCF_000697945.3 Frankliniella occidentalis | reverse complement strand
AACGCCTCTCTAGCAGCTCTACAGTAGTAAGCGCCTCTAGGAATTTTCGACGCGGCCGGGGGCGTGCCAATAAAGGGATCGTGCACGAGCCATGTGACTTTTTGGGGCGGGGGGTGGGGGCCCACTAAAGGTTCAGGGCGGTCAGTGAAGTCTATAGAGGCCCCATGATATTTTTACCCTGATACCTGTGGACGAGGGGGAGGTAGGCCTAACTTCTAGTATTCACGGTTCACGAGGGAAATAATACCTTCAGTATTAGGGCGATATTCAGTGGTTATTCAGTGATATTCTCTATCAGAATATATTCACAGTGCACGAAATTTCGGATTTGGTGCCCCCTCGCCTATGGACTCCAATGACCATCCTGAACCTTTTGGCACCCCATACTGTTTGAAGCTTCCCTACAGTCACGCGGTTATGCGCGATCCCTAAGAAAGCTGAACATACCTACAAGACTACTTGGGCGCCCGCTGGGCTAACTACACTAGACGTCGTGCAACCGAGTGCTCTGAACAACATACGGAGTGCGATACACGACGGTGGTGCTACGCTACGCTGCTTTTCGATCGTGGTGACAAAACTACGGCCTCGTCGCGACTCCTACTCGAGTCGTGTTGTTGTGTCTGGAGGACGGCGACGACGCGGGCGTACCTTTGTCCGCGGAGGCGGTGACGTCGGCGGCGTAGCGCCGGGCGACCGCCGGGGTCCTCATGGCGTCGGTCGCGTCGGCGGCCAGGAGCCGCCAGGCCCGGCTCGGGCTGGAGGACGAAACGCGCCGATGGGCGCGGAACGGTTACAACCCTCTGGAGAGACTCGGCGCCGAGGAGGCTCGTGCGGCGCGCCGCTGGAGGGCGGAGCAGGGGCGGAGCAGGGGCGGAGCAGGGGCGGAGCAGGGGCGCGCTGCTCTGGCGGGTGGGGCTGTCGAGCACCCACTGAGGGCGCCGCTGCCGCCGGGCCTGAGGCCGGGCCGGGCCCTCCAGGACGCAACAGCCAGGCTAGCCCCACGCCGCGAGCCCCCCTCCTCGACGACGCCGACCTCAGGAGGCGATCGCAAACGTACAACCCCCTTTTACCGCACCTCTGAGCTCGCTCCACGCGGACTGGGCCGACCACTTCTTGGTGGCGGTGGCGCACCCCCGGGGTCAGTGTGGGAGCGGGGGGTCACGGCTGTACCTGTCCCGCAGGGGGACCCCACAACAGCCGCCCACACGAAGGGGAATAACTCAGAGGCATTGTTTCCGGGGGACCCGAGGGGGGGG
>NW_026267184.1:536375-543953 GCF_000697945.3 Frankliniella occidentalis | reverse complement strand
GGGGGAGGGGGAGGCCAGAGTTATCCTTGCACCATCGCGGCTCGATAAGACAACAGCCATAGCAGGCCCGGACACTTACCAACTTATGTAAAACACACCCCTTTCTCTCGCTTTGCTCGCTCTTTCTTTCTCGCTCGCTCGCTCGCTCTCGCGGGCGCACTTCTGGATGCGCGCGCGCTGTTCGCGATGCTTCGCGGGCGTGCGCGCGGGCCCAGGACGGGAGAGAGGTGTGGGACCGGCCGTGCCGTCCGATCTCCGACTGGCCGCCCGCCCGCCGGCCTGAAATACCTACCCCGCGCGCGCCCCGCCGGCCCGCCGGCCCGCCGGCCCCGCCCGACTAGGCGAGTCTTGTTGGTGAGATCTCACCACCCCCTCCCACGCCTCCTCTCCACCCCCAAGGAGGGTCATTGGCGAAGAGTTCCCGGACTTTTGAACTTCCGGCCCCGCGCTCTCGGACAATGTCCCTAGGCTGTTGATGTTTTGTCCGCCGAAGAAAAGGTACACAAAACATTCAAATCTAGGATCCAGTGTCCAAGATTGAAACCGGAAGTCGGAAATAGCCTGCTGGAGCTCTCGCACGACCTGGAGGGCGTGCTGGAGGACGGTCGGAAAGCTGCCCCCGGATTGTCCGGCTGCCGATCCCGATGTCAGTTACAGTCCCCAAAATGTTCGTGTGTTGTCTTCAAAAGTGTAAACAACAAAACATTGAGATTGGCACTTTTCTAGGATGGCCTCGAGTGCCTGGCGGTGAGAACACGACGACGCGACAACGCACTTGGCGCGCACGCCACACGTGCAACACACGAGCAACAGTGCACCTAATGCACACCACACGTGCAACACACGTGCAGCGCGCGCGCCTACCCCGCGCCGGCAGCGCGAGCGCGTGGAGTAGTGCCGCGGGACCGTGTGGAGGGGGCACGTCCAATCGGGACTTCGCGCCGACGGGACGGGTCGTTGTTTACATTCATTATCAGTTGGCCAACTTATCGTCGTCGCTGCGAGACGTAAAGCCGCGGGGGAAAAGATGCGGCGAGCGGCTAGTTAGGGATCTGCAACACGCAAAGACCCTCGCTGCGCATCAGATGCGGGCGCCAGCTGCGCCAGCGCGAGAGCTCCGCCACCAGCCGCGCCGTCCGCCCGGTAGGTTAGCGCCCGCGGGTGGTACTTGCTGTTTGTGCTGTGCCTAGCAGAACAGAAAATGAAGCAGAAAGTACCGAGGTAGTCAGCGGATCATCCATGTCGCGCTGTAGTTTTTTTCAAAGTCCGAAACTGTGGTCGCGTTTGTTTTATGAGGTGAGCCTGTTGTTTTCTGCCCGTGTCTCCGTCGGGGTAACCTTCCCGACTCGACTTTCCCCATTCATTCGGACTGAATGTGAGAGGCCGCCGTGCGGGGTTTCTCTTTGTTTATCGGTCAGGTTAGTTGTGGTCCGCCTTCGTGATCACCCCCTGCACATGACTTGGTACTCGTCAAGTTGATAAGGCAAAGGGTTGGCTGGTTTTCAGGGCCCTTCTTTCCACTGGCACCCCTCTCTAATGCACTGTTTCGACACGGAGCGGTTCCACATTTTCCCTCACCTTCTTCTAATAGACAAACAATGAATGACATTCCTTTCTTTACACTTAACCACCTGTTATGTGTATGATAGTGGGTAGTGTTTTAGACAGAAGAATAATCTCTGCCATTTAAAATTAAACCTGAACTTCTATTCAAATCAATCACACTCGCAACTTTTGTGCTGACTTTTATTTTTACTTTTACTATTTCAGCACAGTAACGTCGTTCTTAAATAAGCAACCATGAAGTTTGCAGAACATCTTTTAGCCCACATTACGCCGGAGTGGAGGAAGCAGTATATTAACTATGAGGTAATTTTTAAAGTTTTAAAAAAATATTTTGGTACGAACATATTTTACTAGGAATGTCTTCAACAGGAAATGAAAGCTATGCTGTACACAGCTGTAGAGGAAGCACCATCAGCAGAGTCAGTTGGTCCTGAGATGATAGCAAGACACTTCACAAACTTCGATGAAGTTTTCTTCCAATACTGTGACAAAGAGCTGAAAAAAATAAACACATTCTATTCAGGTAAATGACTGTCAGCATTTTATAGTTCACCTAATAGGTGTTTTGAACCCTTTTAAATTTAAATACATTTATCTCATAGAAAAATTAGCGGAAGCTACTCGAAAACATGCCACCTTGAGCAGTGAATTACAGCTGGCCTTGCAAGAAAGAGAGAAATCCAAAGGAAAACGTCCTGCACGGAAAGTGCAAGACCTTAAGCTTGCATTTAGTGAATTTTATTTGAGCTTGGTGCTTCTACAAAACTATCAAAATCTCAACTACACAGGGTTCAGAAAAATTTTGAAGAAACATGACAAGGTAATTGGGACTTTTTTTTATGTAAAAATTAATGTATGCTTTGAGTGATTTTTCGTAGTGTGATTTTATGTAAAACTTCTTTCAATTTGTATGTGTTCTGTATGTGTAGCTGCTCTCTGTTGACTCGGGAACTGCATGGCGTGTGGAGCATGTTGAGACATCTCATTTCTTTACCAATAAAGATGTTGGGCGTTTGGTTAATGAAACTGAGGGTGCTGTCACTTCAGAACTGGAAGGTGGTGATCGTCAGAAGGCAATGAAAAGATTAAGGGTGCCACCTCTTGGGGAAAAACAAAGCCCTTGGATTACTTTTAAAGTGGGGCTGTTCTCCGGATCCTTTATCATTCTCTTAACTGTTGTCATCCTCTCTGGTATTGTATTGTTAACTTTAAGCAAAGCCTCCACTGTAATAATTTTGATTATCATACATATATAAGTTTAACATTTTCTTTGTTTTTTACAGCTATTTTTCATGAAGGAACAGAAAAGATGGATGTCCTAATGCGGCTATACAGAGGACCACTTTTGCTTGTTGAGTTCATGTTCTTGATGGGGGTCAATGTCTATGGATGGAGATCTTCAGGCGTCAACCATGTGTTAATCTTTGAACTGGATCCTCGTCATCATCTGACAGAACAACATATTATGGAGATGGCCGCAGTGTTAGGAGTTGTGGGAGCTCTTAGTGTGCTCTCATTCCTTTATGCATCTGCTTTATCTATTCCCCCCTACGTCAACCCTCTTGCTCTTGTACTTATCATGTTTGCATTTGCTCTGAATCCATTGCATACTTTCCGCCATGAAGCTCGCTTCTGGTTTTTGCGTGTTCTGGTATGTTTTCCATTACAAGCAAAGATGTACTGATTTAGCTAAATTAATTCTGTCAACCAATGTTCACAATTCCTATTTTATTTTATCTCTTCCCAGGGAAGAATGCTGGCAGCTCCATTTTTCTCTGTTGGCTTTGCTGATTTCTGGCTTGCTGATCAACTAAACAGCTTGGCCACGGTTTTGGTAGACTTCCACTTCCTCGTTTGCTTTTACTTCACAACTCCAAGTTGGCTTGAAGCAGGAGGTAAGAAACAGTTGACTTGTTAATAATTTTGGTCCACATGGTGTGCAGTTTGGTCCTGTTCTCTCCACTTGTAATTTTTTTTTTCAGACACAAGTCAGTGTGCTGAACAATCATTTATCACCAAGCCTATTGTCAATTGCATTCCTGCATGGATACGATTTGCTCAGTGCTTGCGACGATATCGGGACAGCAAAGAGGCTTTCCCTCATCTTGTTAATGCTGGAAAATACTCTACAACATTCTTTGTTGTAATCTTTTCAACCCTAAGAGCATACCATGCCAGTAAGTAATATCCAAATAAGAAGAATCTTTAAGTGTATTCCCAATGGTACTATTTTTTATTATTCTTGTTTGACAGGCAGCTATCCTAATACTTTAGACAACCCTTACTTTTATCCTTGGCTGTTGTCTTGTATTGTCAACTCCTGCTATACTTATGCCTGGGATGTAAAAATGGATTGGGGTTTCTTTGACACCATTCAAGGTGACAATAAATTTTTAAGAGAAGAAACTGTTTATTCTTCAAATGTAAGTTTCCAAACAAAAGTGAACCTTACCTTTGAAAAATTGTAGAAATCAATTGTAATTTGATGATTTTCTATTGCAGACATTTTATTACTTCGCGATTGTTGAGGATTTTGTCCTCCGTTGGATTTGGGCATTGGGTTTTTTCCTCACTGAATCTAAGTACATACGGGGGGAAGCTATGCAATGTATAATTGCACCCTTGGAGGTATTCAGGTAAAGTTTCCTAAAATTATGATTATTACACATGTCATTTCTTATTGTGAACTTTGACATTGGCTAAACTAATTTTCCACTTTTCCAGACGTTTTGTATGGAACTTTTTTCGATTGGAAAACGAGCATTTGAACAATTGTGGTAAATTTCGAGCTGTAAGAGATATATCTGTTGCACCACTTGAATCATCTGACCAGCTTCAAATAATAAGAATGATGGATGATGAAAATGGTGTTATTAATCGCCATATTAAAAAGCGATTACCGCCATCTCAGGAGAAAGAGAAAGAAGAAGACTTGAGACCAATTTTGGAGAATCTTTCAAGCAAGAAACTGTGATTCTTAATGTTGACATGATATTTTTTATATACTGTGAAGTACTATCCCATGTTTTTTTAATAATCATTCTGCAATTTTGCATTTGAAGTATGTATACTATTTTGGATGTCCAGAAAGGCTAAAATTTGCTGACTTAAATTGTGATATTCGAGACCATGCTTTTGTAAATGTTTATTTTAATGAAGATTTGAAACTAAGAATTTGGTGAAAGTACATAAATATGTAGGTAAACATGTGTATTTTAAATGTACATTCTTTGCTTTGCGACTTTTCCTGCAGGCAGAAAAAGTCACACTCATTTTGTTGACTTAATCATTGTCAAATATTTACCTGAATGCCTATTTTTAGTTAGTAGTTTCAAAGCAGCTTGGCCTTAAAGATGATTAGATTTATGGGTCAGGAATTATTTTCTGCATATTATTTTGATTTGATTGATTACATAATTGTAGGAATTTGACACCATTAAAATGTCTTAGTATGTTCAGATGCCAAACATTGATAAGAGTGTAAGATATGAGTGTGTCAACAAGTCTGCAAGTTTCCTTTCAAGCATTGGATTCTTTGTTTAGAACTGAAGCCATTTTGTTCCCAATACTAGTATATACGAGTGACACACTGCTTGATTACTTTACAGTACATTAACGGTTGTTGTCTAATTTAACTGCGGGGCTTTGAGGTTAAAAGTAAATTTTGTACATGCAGGTGCCATATCTGACATTTGAATACTATCAATGAGCAAGCATATAAAGTGCCTATTTTGTATTGAGGCTGCTTTTTATGTCTTCCATCATTTTCTATTCCTATCATCTTTGGAGTAGTAAGGTATGTTCCACTGGGTTTAGTACAATCACTTAACTGTATTTTCAGGCGTTATTTTTTAATTTCAATCCTGAACAGGGTGCTAGGACCTTGATTTTGATAATTCATGTTTTAAAGTTCTGAACCTTTATATATATTTTTGATTAAAATTGATCGAAGCACCTGTGATTTTTGAGGCAAACAGTGTGTGAATTTGCTAACCGATTTAAGAAAGACTGCAAGTTTTCCGTCAAGTATCTTAGAGATAGCCTCCTTTGCATTCCTATTTCACTCAGTAATTGATAATTTCTAAAGAAAAAATGTTGCACTTTTCAAAATGTAAACATATGTTGTTGTTTTTTTGTGTTTTTTGAGGAGCGCTGTGTGTGCAAGTTGTTCTTTTATTATTCATGTATCTGCTTTTTCTATGCTGTTTTATGTGTTGGGGACCACATTTTTTTTAGACAGTACTTACCGGTACTTTTTAAATCTAGCCTTACTGCCCTTGCCCTGGCTTAGCTCAAATTATGCTTAAATCCATATTCATGTTGCACTGAAAACCAAAGGGTATTAATTAATTATGTAACATATATAGTTTATAGTTAGCTGTGTGATAATGTATTTATTTTTAACTACAGAAAAATATACATATATTTGCTTTGAAAAATAATCTCATTGATTTTTGCTGACCCGTTCGCTGGCTGTGACTGCTGTGGTTGGCGCGCTGGGCAAGTCTTGGAGCCGGTGGGTAAGACCTACACGAGGAACCCTCCAGCCCAAAGCGGCCCAATATTTGCTCTCCTAATCGGGATTCCGCTATAAGTTTTACCCGTCGATCCGGGCGGTCTCACCACCCACCACCTGGGTTTCTTTCCGATTCTGAGAGTCCTATTGGACCTCATCCTTGCCAAGCAGGGCACTACCACCACCTTGGCTGAGGCTGTTTGCAAGAAACTTTGAAAGAGAGGAATCTTTTTCGACTGGCAGCAGTGTGTGAAGAGTGGCGGGTGTTCTGAGCCGTGCTTTTCTCCTAGTAGTTGCACTGTACCGGATGCTGGCGTGTGGACGGGTAGCAAACTCGCACGGGGCCGTAAGGTGCCGTGGTGAGAGTCAGCATACGCAAGCCCGCACGCGCGCGCCTCTGCATGCCGCACAGTACAATAACCAGAAAAAGAGTAGGCTTGGAACACCCACCCTGTAAGTGACCCACCCCCCAGCTTGGAGTCTGTTTAGGGCCGGCCCCTGCCCCGGTCTCTCTGGCCGTGCGGCCGCATGTGCTCCCTGATTTATCGCGCACACGGTAAGCATGTGCTTGTAATTCCCTGCCGCTGGGCCAGCTGCGCCTGGCCCAGGCCGTGCCTATGGGGCTCCGGGGCGGGGCGGGGCGGGAGGGGCTTATCTAGCCGCGGGGTCCACTAACACACCGGCTCCAGGACGGGGACTGATCCCTTCCCACGGAACACCACCGGCGCTGCTGACCCCCGGGGGGTGGCACGTCGCCGTCAGCCCGCCACGCACCCGGGGTCCCGCGCTCCACGAGGAACTCCCCGCCCCGCCCCTCCCCTCCCCTCCCGTTTGCCCGCCTCCTGGCCCTTGCCGAGCCGAGCAACAGGTGAGACACGGGAGACGAACGGGAGGGAAAGAGATCGGGGTGTGCGGGAGGAGGGGAGGATCAGGGGTGTCACGGTGTCAAGGGGGAGGCGCCCGCTGCCCAAATTAGACTGAGAGCCGCCCCGCCCCACTCGGCAGGAATCACAACCCCACACACAAATTCATCCTTTTTTTCTAAAAATAAAAAGTGTCATTTTTCCTTTTTTGTTGTATTTTTAGCTTGCCACCTGCCTGCCTCTTTTCTATCCTCAGCGTATCCTTTTCTTTTCTCTTTCCGCCTACGCGCGTAAAGCCTCCGCCGGTTACGCTATGTGGGGGGTCGCCGACTCCGCGCGGCGCGCCGTTACGGCGACAGGCGTACCAATGGGATTCCGCCAAGACTTTACTCTTGCGCGAGCAAACTTCGTGCTGCTGCTGCTGCTGCTGTCGCTGCCTTCCCCCGCCCCCCCCCCTCCCCTTTTCGATGTTCCGGCCGCGCCGGGCCAACGCCGCCGCCACGTGACGCTTTTCCAGGGGAGGTATTTTG
The DNA here is from genome assembly GCF_000697945.3 of Frankliniella occidentalis. NCBI lineage: Eukaryota > Metazoa > Arthropoda > Insecta > Thysanoptera > Thripidae > Frankliniella > Frankliniella occidentalis. The sequence continues at coordinate 536,478 of NW_026267184.1, read as the reverse complement.
CATTCCGGTAGAAGTGAGGCGAACAGCCAGTGCCACTGGGTCGGTCTCCGGCAGCAGGAAACTGTGACTTGCTAATTCCCCGCGCTCCCAAGAACGAACGCCC
>NW_026267184.1:532216-536325 GCF_000697945.3 Frankliniella occidentalis | reverse complement strand
TTCCCCTCTCCTGCTCCGTCCCGCCCCCCCGACCCGCCACCCGCCAGTCGCCCGGGGGATGGAAGCAGAGGATGCCTGGAGGGCGCCGGGCGCCATGCCCTCCACTACTACGGCTACGGAGTGGGGTTGAGGGAGAGAGGGGCGGAGCTCCGCAGGTCTGCTCCCTGCCGGGCGCCCGGCGCTGAATTGGTGCGCGGGGGGTCTCCCCCAAACCGTCGGTCGGCGTGGAACAAAACTCCGCGGCCACAAACAACCAAAGTGCCGATAAATAGTGCTAATGGTGGCGTTCGATCAGCCCCCTCTCCACCACCCCCGCCTCCCCTCCCGCACCTCATACGGCGGAGGGGTTGTTTCGCTACTCCGGCGCGCCGGAAGTGTGATTGGGGCGGGTGGAGGTCGAGCACGGTGTTCCAGCGACTTGTTCGTCGCACCGCCCCGCCCCGCCACGTGACGAACTCAGCCCGCGATCTCGGTTCATTCATGCGACAATCGTGGAGCGTTAAGAAGCTGGTGCCCCCCCCCCCCCTTGGCCAGGGGACGCGGACGCGGAGGCCGGGGGGCTGCAGCGAGCCCCAGCGTTCTGGAACGTAAGGGCCTTATTCTCTATTATTCAGATAGCCTTCAGAATGCTTTTACAAGGTTCCTTTGTGCTGAGCCAGGCGCGGCTGGGGCGGAGGGCGTTGGCGGGGGAGGGGAGGGGAGGTGTTATAGGACACGGTCCGAAAGCGTATTCCTGGGCCGTATAGTAACGCGGGGGCCTAGGCTAGGAGGGGCGGGTCTGTGCTCGACGCCACCGGGAGCCGGCTGGGGCTGGGGCGCCCTTCAACACAGGGGCAGCGTCGTCAGTGGCGGTGGAGGGGCTGACTTGTTAGCGTGAGAGGATTTGGTTGTTCAGGTACAACGGCTTCACCAGGCTGCGGGGGGGAGTCTCCACCGTGTCCTCGCCGCCACCACCAGCAGCAGCAACATCAGCAGAAGTAGCAGCAGCAGCGGCGGCCCCGCGGTCTAGGTGTGTAGCACCCTCAGCGGAGGGGGGAGGGCGGGGGGAATGCATTTACACACTCGTCCCACTGAGTCCAAAGTCCCTTATTGGATTCGCCGATTCACCGCTTTGCAAATAAAATAGAGGAATTGAGCCCCCCCCCCCTTTTCCGCGCCCTCTCCCCGAGGCGCCTGCTGGGGAGGAAAGGGTTTCCTCTCGCTATCCGTACACACTTGGGCGACGGGGCGTGTCCCGAGAAGTTCCATGATGGCCGAGGCCGAGCCCGAGCTAAACAGATTCCGCCCCCAAGCCTGGTCGCCTGGTCTCGCGTTACGGTTCCAATTTTCCGAAACTATCGATGTTGCTATTTTTCCGAATGACAGGTGCTTGGTGACACTACTACCCGCTCCTCACCTCCCATCGTCCTCGCCTCTTCGGCTGTGTCCACCTCCCTTTTGATCATCTCTGGTTTTCATAATATCCAATATTCCAGAATTTTAATGTGTGTAAGTATACTGCAATAAGTTCTTTTATATTTCTTAATTATCAGCTCTGCTTCTCTGCTTTTAGTAATTTTGTTACATTTTATTACAGCTCATTGCATTTAACTGGAAAAGGAAAGAAAAATAACAACTGTCACTCAATTTAAGTGAAATCACTGAATGGTTACATTGCTTTATTGTGTAAAAAGGGGATATCAAGTTCGCAAAAATATTAAGTAGAAGCTGCAACAATTCGAAAATTTCATGTCGACGCCTGCGTTTGACTCAAATTTAAGCACATATTTTGACCAAGAACATTTTCATTACGTTTGTCGATTACGAGAAAAGTGCTGTCTCTTTTTTCCCCGCGTCCTTACCCTATGGACTCAATTAATTCAATGGATACAATAACGGCAGTGGTGATTATGTTGAGGCATATTTGCAATGGCAATAAGGAGAAGCAGTTCCCATTCTTTCTTGTACTAAACTACATTCTGGTCACAGCTATTCCCAAATTTGAATCACTGTAACAAAAAGAAAGAGCTCATTTTAATGACAAAGGTAACTTAGAGCATCAGTAACTGTGGAACTAATGTAAGACTTCAGGAAATAGATGTGTGCTTACCGTCAACTACTAGAGCAGCAATGCTCTGCATGAGCCTCCACCATGCCATGAGGAAGTCTATGTCAAATATTGCTAGCATTAGGATTAAAAACCCAATGAGCATGATGACTATGCCAGAGCAAACTTAAAGCATCAGTAAATGTGGCACTAATGTGAGACTTCAGGAAATAGATGTGTACTTAACGTCAACTACTAGAGCGGCAATGCTCTGCATGAGCCTCCACCATGCCATGAGGAAGTCTATGGCTGTTACTCTGTCAAAAGAAACATATGTTAATTACATGTACGAAACGATTCTGTGCAATGTTTTTAATGAAATAATTGTAAGCAGAGCACTACTGAAGGACTGAAGAAAGGGTGGAGTAAGGGACTACGGCCTTATTATTGAACCAAACCCAATACCTACTCCTTACTACGATATTGGCTGGCAGTAAATATATTTGTCGACATGAGGCAAGAGGATATGAGAACAAATTTTGATAGTTTTGAACATTAATATTCAAAGGCAACAGTTTCTTAATGTAAATGCCCAAAACCGGTCTGTACAAACATGCACAGCGCCTATCCTTCAACACTTTGGATCATGCAATGGCTGTGGTATAACCTTTACGGTAGCACACATACATAACAAGTTTTAACGTGAATTAAATATTTATAGTCACTTACCCAAAGGACTCTGGCCTTTCGACACAAGCAATAGCGCACAGGCATTATGGAACAAAGGACACCTGAAAAAGAGGACAGACAAAACAGAAGTAGGGACAAGCTCTTTAAACATATTAGAAAAATTACTCAAAACAATTTTGTTGGTTTGCTGTCATATTTTTCACTCAATCTAACCTGTCACTGCACTAACGGACTTTCTTTCAATGACAAATAATTCAAAATTCGTTTGCAAATCAAGATGACAAAGTCGAAGAAAATGTTTTTAAATAACAAAATGTGCGTCACCTAAGTGCTTGGGCTTCAGCTTCGGCGGTTGCGGTTGGGTGGTTGGGCGATCTCAGGGCGATCTTCGTGAGCGGCGAGCGCGTAAATCTATGACGTCATGACCCTCCCAATCTCCCCCGTAAGTGGTATGGGAAAGTTGGTATCTCGGAGAGTGCGTGGGCATTCCCTTTCATCTATCCGTGTATCTTTTCGTGTCTCTTCTATGAGCTCATATTCCATGGGCTGGCGTCACTCTTTGTCTCGAAGCTATCCTGAGATTACAGAGATTTGAGTTTCACCGATGATGCTCACATTAACGAGATGTACAATGGACCCGCCCGCAATCTCGTAGGAAACCTTGCTCAAGTTGCCGCTGCTTCCGCACTCTGCCGCCAGGGCGCAGCACGGTCGTCGCTCGCTCCTCAGTCGCCGCTCGCCAGCCGGTCGCGTCGCGTCGCGTTGCAAGTTGAGTGGTGTAGCGTTGTCCAGAGCGTCTAACCTGTTGTTGTGCTGATTGTGTGCCGTTTTCTTCGCGATTTCGAGTTTCTCAGAAGTGTCCGAGTTTCTCTGAAGTCCGTCTCTGCGTGCGTGTCGTCTTGTTAGAGGTGAGCTGTGTTCACTGCCCAGATTATGGTGTTATTGGTTAGATGGTCGATGTGATGTGCCGCGGTTGACTCTGGTGTTGTCGTCTCCCTTTGTTGCCGACGCAAAACAGGAAACTGGCCCTGTCCTGTCGTTCGGCCTGACAATAACTCTCATTTCATTTAACATCGAATTATATCGTCTTGTACTCCGTCAAGTGAAAACGGTGTATTTTTCAGGAGGGGGAGGGGAGGGATCGACGATCAACGGGTGTCCCGACCGACGGCTTCTGTTCTTGTCGCTGATTTCTATAGAACTCACGACAGCGGCGCGACGACGTACTCGTTTTCATCGGTATACATCGTATGTTGTTTGTGGTGTGGGTGGGGTGGGAGCGGGGGACCTGTTTTGTTGTAAAGCCGCTACCCAAGTTTTCTAATCCCGGCCGGCTGCCCGGCTCCCGTCGAAAAAATGATTATGATGGCGCTGCTGTGTCGTCGAGTCAGTG
>NW_026267184.1:528354-531813 GCF_000697945.3 Frankliniella occidentalis | reverse complement strand
CCCCCGCCCCCCGGCCCTTGTCCCTCCCGGCCGAGCGAGGCTGCTGTGCTGGACAACTTTGCCGTCCTCGCAGACCGATAGCCACGGCCCGTGTTTTGTGCCATCTAATTGCGGACGGCAAAAAACATGGGGAGCACGGCGCGCCCGACCCCCCCGACCCCCCCGACCCCTCTGCTGCTGGTGCCCCTGGGTCCCCTTGCTCTTGTCCCCCCCTCCCCTCCCTCCTGCGCCAATACCCGCCTCTTCCCCCAACGATCCCTTTTCCATATGCATCCCCTTCCCTCCCTCTTCCACCTCCCCTCGCATACACAGACAATTACCATTCGCCCCTCTCCCGTGTTGGTGGCCAGGTCGGACGGGCTGCGGGCGTGGTGGTGGTGGTGGTGGTGGTGGTGGTGCTGCTGCTGCTGCTGCTGCTGCTGCTGCTGCTGCTGCTGCTGCTGCTGCTTGACCTTTCTAACCATGTCCCCGTGGTGGGGGTTGGTGTGCAGTGCAGCCCTCTCCCCTCACCCTCTTCTTGTTGTCCGCCGCGTTCTCCTCGTCGTGTGCGGGTCATGTCCATGTCCGGCGGTCCGGCTGCCATTAGGCCTTCAGTCCGTGACGTGTAAGGTGGAGGGCCCGGGGCACAGGGCTCAGGGGAGAATTACCTATACAAGGGGTCCAAGTTCGTAACCGGCCCGAAATGGTTACCTTTTTCGAGGGGGCCCCGAGCGGGATTTCCCGCTTTCCCGCCCTGGCCAGTCCGCCCCTCGGTCCGCCCCTGGCGTGGGGTGAAGTCGCCCGCTCGCATGGTGGTTACCCAGCAGACTGATTCCGAAGAGCGCTCAAGGGGAGCTGCCCCATGAGTGCGACAAGGATGGAGCTATACGGAAGGTATAGGAGAGCGCTCTTCGGAATCAGTCGGCAGAGGGGGTGCCACGGTGCACACCGTAGGGGATGCGAACCACTCGCACTCGCGCGCTCAGGTGGAGCCACCATCACCACCGGCTCATTTCTCGATTTCCACCATCTCGAGCGGATTTCCACGACATATCCCCCGTACGGCCGGTTTGCGTTTTTCTTCTTCAAACTTCGTGTTTTTGCGTGCGCGCGCGTGTGTGCAAAAGGGGGGGGGGGGGGGGCTGCTGCAGTCTTTGTGCACGCCAGCCCGCTTTTGCGCCATTTTCCGCGCAATTGGCTCCGGCAATGGTGCTGGCGCCGCCCGAGTCCGGAGTAAACTGGGCTCAGACGCGTTCGACTGCACATCGGATGCCGCTTCAGACGTTCTCGGCATTTTTTTCACAACCTCTTTCATACCGTTGGTCTAGTTTATTGTATAAGTTTGACTACTGCTGCTTCGATACGTACTGCCTTCGCGCTCGGTCAGCTGTTCAGCACCTGCCGCAAAGATAGCTCTCTCCCTCTCTCTCCCTCCCTCTCTCCCTCCCTCTCTCCCTCCCTCTCTCCCTCTCTCCCTTTCTCTCCACTCTCCCTCTCTCTCCACTCTCCCTCTCTCTCTCCACTCTCCTCCTCCACTCTCTCTCCCTCCCTCTCTCCCTCTCTCTCTCCCTCTCTCTCTCCCTCTCTCTCCCCCTCTCTCTCCACTTTCCCTTTCTCTCCACTCTCCCTCTCTCTCCACTCTCCCTCTCTCTCTCCACTCTCCTCCTCCACTCTTCCCCTCCACTCTTCGCCTTCTCTTTCCCACTCTCTCCCTCTCTGCTTCTCCCCCGTAGGGATTTTAAAGTTAACCCTTCTACATCCTTGGTAGACATTGCTGCTTTTTTCATCATCGGGCAACGGAAGCTGTAGCGGCCGCAACCGGAGTCATGAGCCACCCCCCCCCCCCCCCCCCCCCCCCCCTCCCCCCCCCCCCCCCCCCCCCCCCCCCCCGCGGCGCCCCCCCCCCCACTCACACTGACACCGAGAGCTCCTGCTGCTGCCGCCACTTAGCGAAGTGATGTGTGGGGCCGCCGCCTTCACGGGGAAGGGGGTGCTAAATAAAATTACCCCCTCTCAGGAGGGACAGGGGGTGGGGGTTGGAGAGAATGAAAGAGGAAGAAGGAGAATAAGAAAGAAATAGTTGGGGGGGGGGGAGAAGAGAAGTAGCCGTTTGTCGCCGCACGTCTATAGTTGAAGGACAAATACAAACCACATTGTTTTCGGTCCGGATTTGATTTGCGAACAATCTCTTCATCACACCGATCACACTTCTCTCCTGTGTATGTATCCGCGCTACAGCGGCCTAGCCGCCTACCCGCGACCTATCCGGGCTAAGAAGGGACGCCGATTTGCCGACACCTTTGGGGAGTCCCCCTCGGGCCCTGCCCTGCTCTCCGCCTGGACTCCGTCTCAGGCCACTTTACTTTCACCCCCCATCTTTTGCTCCCATGGTTTCATATGGCGCCCCCCCCCCCCCACCATCCCACTCGACAGTTTTTCTGCCCCATCGGCTTGGCTGGAGAAATAAACCGTCTAAACGCAGGAGACAGGCTTGGCGATGAGGAGGGCGTTGCCGCTGGAGATCGCGCTCCTGCGAGAGTGCTTCCTGCTGGAGGGGAGGGAGCTCCCTGGAGGGAACGAGTGCTGCCAGGCCAGGCGTGCGTATCGGGAGTGCGCGTTTGCGTGGGGGAGAGTACCAGGCGAGTGCTCTGCTGCTGCGCGGGAAAATATGGTCTGTAGTAGACACACGAGTGGAAAGTCTGCTCCTCGAGAGGCAGGAAAGGCTAGCTCTTTATAACTTACGTATAGATAGTTATCCCGTGTTTGGCTACAAACTGGTTTATCCAGGTAGCTGATCTTTTTTCTGTTTGGAGAAAAAGCGTCTTTAGCCTGGAGGTCCTGGAGGCGCAGAGGCACACCCCTCGCAGTGGTGTCTCCAGCCTCTGGCCGCCTCTGGATCCAGCAAGCGTCTCTCATTTCCCGACTGCGGTCCGACTTGAATCTGATGCCTTCTTCCCCTCGACCCCCTGCTCCCCTTCCCCCTCCCCGTCCTTCTCCCTTTCTCTTTCTCTGGCTGCTGATCAGAATGCGCATAGATTGGACCTTTCGATAATTTATCCGCGACTCACCCCCCCCCCCCCCCCCCCCCCCCCCTCACTCCCACCTCCCTCCTTTTACCCCGGCCGGGTGCGACTCGTGTTTTGCATAATCTTTGAAGGAAATGGTGCCGATGCGGCAAGAACAAGTGAGAGTTACCCACCGGGGCCACGAAGCAGAAGAGGGAAGGAGCACGACATAGGTTGCCTACAAGCCGAAGGACAGACGCAAGTGCAGCGGTCGGGGCATGGGGGCTGTCTTGCGGAGGGGTCAGCCAGCAGCAGCTGCACGACGGTCCTGTGCGGGGTTCAGTGAGAGCAGCGGAGCCTCTCAGAGCAGCTCTCTGCTAATGGGGCCTCTGAAGAATCTGAGTGTTCGCCCATTCCGCGCTGAGGGATTAAAAGTAATCTCTTTGCTCCTGCTCTCGTCTTAGACCCTCACCCC
>NW_026267184.1:527600-528139 GCF_000697945.3 Frankliniella occidentalis | reverse complement strand
CCCCCTCAACCCTTTCACCCCAGGACTGGTGTTACTGGTGGTGGGGGGTGCTGGTCGTGCGGCTGGAAAAAAATGCTGCCGACCTGTGCGTGTAGACCTCTTGCAGATCAAAGTTCTTGTTCCCCTTGCCCCCCTGCGTTTTTTCCTTCGAATGAGACTGGCCATTTCCCATCACCACGCGGGCTTATTGGCAAGCAAGCTGAAAGGTTTGAACAACACTGCGTTACAGTTTGTTATTCGCAATGTCTTTGGCCGTGTACATACTAACACCGCACGATGTGGTGCTGCCGCTGGAATAATTCAGACGCGCAGAGGAAATCGCGATAGGGCCGTCGTGTGCGACACGTCACGCGCGTGACGAGTGACGGGGTGACGTTGTCACGTACAGTGTGTGTGTGTGTTGTGGGTGGCCCGGTGTCAGGCGCACGGCTACATTATTTAGGTGGGGCTGCAGAGAGCATCTGTCCCCGGCCCGGGTAGCAGAGGGCGCGTTGGGCGTCTCTCTCTCCCCCCCTCTCCCTCTCTCCCTCTCCCCCCCT
>NW_026267184.1:521816-522563 GCF_000697945.3 Frankliniella occidentalis | reverse complement strand
TTTTCTCTCTCTCTCCCCCTCTTCCCCCCCCCCTCTCTCTCTCTCGTGTGTCCAGCCCCCCGGGTGGCTGAGCCACAGGCGTCCTGTGTAGGCGTTAGGCGTGCTTGCCACGGCCAGCGGGGCGTGCAGGCGTGGCGCGCCCTCCCCGCTGCTGCTGTGCTGCTGCTTGTGGTACTGCAGACCTCACACGGGAGGGGGTCGCCGCCGCTGGCTGGACGGCAGTGGTGCCGAAAATGGTGGCGACGTTGAATGTAATCTCCTTGTTTTATTGACTAATATCGGAACACGCAAGCTTGCAGATGCACCGAAATAATGAAAAAACACGTATAGGATGCGGACTTTTAGGAGAAAGAAAACAGCGTTTGATTGACTGAGGCGTCCTGGAGATGCTGATGCCGTGGCATGCGCAGGACGCATCGGAAGGGGGTTATTGGCAAGGGTCTCGTAGCCTCGCAGGCAGGCAACCTGACCGCAAGTATGCCCACAGTAAATGGGTCTGTCGGATGCAGGCGCCCTCCCCTCTCCATCCCCACTCCTCCTGCCCCCCCCCCACAATCCTTTCGCCATCCCTCTTGCTCACACACATGCGCCCTTGTCACTATGGAACCCTCCTCTCTACTGTCCGAAAATGAACGGTGCTGTTTCTGTCCGTCTGTCCTGCTGTCCGCAGTGCAGCGTTATTGTCGTACGCGATAAAGCCCTCTGCCATTACCGATGCGCTGTCACAGTGATTACGTTGGGGGGGGG
>NW_026267184.1:520836-521257 GCF_000697945.3 Frankliniella occidentalis | reverse complement strand
GATGGGGGATATTGTGTCGGAAGCCATCCCATGAGGTGGAAATGACTGTGGGGGTGGGGGTTAAGTCCATTGGCATCTGTCTGCTTGATACCTGACTCGTCATAATATGCTACGCTTGACGATATGAGGCGATTGAATTTTCTGGTCCGAGTTGACCAGTTATGACCTCTTTATTCGGTTTCCTGTTTGTATAGACAGTTCCTGAGACTGTATCTACTGGACGACAAAAAAACGTAAAAAAGTAATACATAGTTCGCGTATAGCTGTAAAAGTAATTACTGATGACGAGTAGCGATCTGGCACTTTGCTGCGAATAACAAACTCACAGTGGAAATTCAAGTGTGCGATAGAATTTTCACATACCTGCGGATGTGTGAATAGCCGAGTGAAGTGGAAGTGGTGGCGCGTGGCCGGGGGGAGG
>NW_026267184.1:513666-515706 GCF_000697945.3 Frankliniella occidentalis | reverse complement strand
GGGGGGGGAGGTGTTGGCTGGCTAAGCCGGAGCACCGCGGACCCAAGTTTGTTGTGTGCCGCCACTGCGATAAAAGGTTGCCATTCGAAATGGGGAAAGGCGAGTTGGTGAGAGAGCGTCAGGTGGTTGGCTACGGTGGTTACTGTTCTCTTTGTGCGGCGTTGAGGACGCAAGGGGGTGCGTTGCGTTGTGCGTGGCGCAAGCTGTGCGTCTCGCTTTCTTGCTCGCTCTCTCGCTCGCTCCCTCGCTCCTACCGTTACTGTATAACGGTCTGTGTATCTCGCGCTGTTGATGCTATCGTGCGATAGGGCACGCGCTTTCCTGTTAGCTGCCGTTTCGAGGCAGAGGGAGAGAGAGTAAAAAGAGGAGAAATAGAAACTTGGGACGTAGCAAATCTCTGTGAGCTTGTAGTTGCGGGCGGAGTGGATAAGTTTGCAGGCCCGACCCGAAAGAGTTGCTGAAATTTTCATCAGAACGACGTCGTGGCCTGCTTGTGGGTGGGTTTATTTATATCTGTGCAAGATTTTGGTTCAAGGATTTAGCAGGACGATCACTATCCAAAAAGTTCGGTGGAGCACCCGTTTAAAAATGATCAGCCCCCGGAACAGCCCGGACGGGCGGGCACTTTTCGGGTTAGCCCGAAGTACCTAGCGGGGAAAATTTGAAATATATCCAATCCAGTCTACTTTGGTTGGCAAAGTTCCAACAATTGTTTGATTGTCCATGGACAATCCCAATGCCAACAAACTTCAAACCGATTGAGATTTAAGTAGGAATTTTGAGCTCAAAAACTGAGGTATACTGGAAATGCAAGTGTGTGAATGTCGCTCACCTGCAGGTGAGTGACATTCCATTCGTACACTTAGGGGGGTAAACGTGTGAAATTTCCAGGAAAAATTCACACCTTTACCCCCCTAAGTGTACGAATGGAATGTCGCTCACCTGCAGGTGAGCGACATTCACACACTTGCATTTCCAGTGAATTATCCCACCCGCTCCCGCCTCCTCTCCCCACCCTACCCCGCCCTTCTGCCTTCGGCCTTCACGTGATTCATGTTTTCCGAAGACTTATCCCCTTCTTGTATCATCTGGGCTTGGTGGACGTCGCTCGTCGCTTGCCTGTCCGTCTGTCTATCCGTCCAGCTGTCTCGTCTCTGTCCGCCCGCTCCGCTCGGCTCCTTCTCAATTGCAGATGTCCCCCTTCTAATGACAGGGGCCACAGCCACCCTTCGCCGAGAGGAGTTGCGCACACTGTAAATTCCATGCCTACTTTGCTTGCCAAAATTCTTGGCGTTCGCGTTTGCCCGCTTAATTTTGAGTCTTGTAGAGGCTGCCAATTTTCAGCCTGCTATTTTTTTATTCCCCTTTTTTGTGAGGCTCGGCATTAGCCGTCCCCCTAAGCCCCAAATTTGGCTGTCAAAAACGAGTGCCAAAATTTGGCATCCAAGGAGTTTAGAGTCTAAAAAAAAAAAAAAAAAAAAAAAGCGGCCACAAGAGGAACGGCCAGCTTACTAGTCATAAAACTATACCACCTCAGCTGGGATTTTCAATTTTCGGAAATTCATCCTCTCTGATATCCGCTAGATGATGTCATCACAGTCTCAATTCTACCCTTATTTTTTAGACAGTCCCTTGTGGCTGTCTCTACCCGAAGGTAAAAGTTTCCAGTTTTGATAAAGATGGCCGATTAACCCGATTAACGTTCCAGTTATGATAAGCCGGTTGAGGTTGATAATATAGATTTAGCCAGCTCAGCTTCAGCCCAGCGAAGCCCAGTCTGCCTATAGTATATATTCTGTGGGGAGGGCTGTGGCGTTGTGCGTGGCGTTGTGCGTTGTCTACCACAAAGTGTTGCCGCTATCTTAACAAACATGACAGGTTCAGTCGTCGCCGTGTTCCCGAATGGTTTCTTGCGACCCTTGAGAGCGCCCCTGCCCCAGCCCAGCCACTTGAGAGAGCGCCGCTGCTCTTCGCTCTTCACGCCCCCGGCCCGAACCGCCCTGCCGCGCCGCGCCCCGTCCCGCCCGGCCACGCCACGCC
>NW_026267184.1:511869-513317 GCF_000697945.3 Frankliniella occidentalis | reverse complement strand
TAAATTATTGTAATCATCTGTAAATTGTAAGTAAATGTGTAACTTGTTATTTGTAAATTGTAGGTAAATGTGTAAATTATTCTCACCCTCAGTTTGCTGGACTGTCTCTCTACCGGCCGGCAGGCCAGTTTTTTTCAATTCCTTCGTTGTAAAGTATGTGAACATGAGGCATGTTTCTTTTTGGAATCCCCCATAGTCTGGCCTGCTGATGCGGTTTTGCGGTGCAGGATGGTGTCGCGGAGGGTCGGCGGAGTGAAAAATGATACGCGGTGGTCACAGCCTCGTCACGCCACGCCACGCCGCCCCTTGGCGCTCGTCACGGTCGGCGTAACGATAAGAGGCGGCGCTAAAGGTCGGGAGAGGGGGTGGAGGGGGGGGGGGTCGGTGAATGGGCAAATGAGTGATTGAATGAGCGATGTTGAATGGATGAATGTGAGCGGCGCGAGGGGGATGCCTCAACTTGAAAGAGCGCTCCTCCTCTTGCTCCACCCCCTCACCCCGTTGTGCTTGCTTGGGGGTGGGGGCGCGCGCAGGCCGTGGTTCAGTTTACAGTCCCCTGCCGTATCAAGTTCTCTGCGTGGAGCAGCGCGGGGCTCGTGAGCAGGTTATGGCTGCCCTCACAGCCCCGCCCTGTGGTTCAGAGCCTCTGACCTTCGCGCTCCCAAAGGATATGCCTGCCTCGATTTTGCCTCCCCACCCTTTTACCCTCGAAAGCCTCGCCTCTGAGCTCGTTCACGTTGTCGTTTTCAATGCTGACTGCCGACTTATATTATGTATCTTTTTGCATCGCACTCTCTGGAAATTCAAGAGTAGCGGCCTTGCACGTGTAGGAAAATTTTCCTATACTCGTTTAAGAACAAGAATAGGATTGTCCTTGCTTTTTAGACACAGATATCTAACCTATAAATGTTGAAGTTTATAATATATTAGATAAATTTAGCTGCGATTATTATGGCTATACTTCACATTTTTTGTGGCAGTGACGCCCCGTCTCAAGCTCTGAGCCGGTTGGCCTGGGGAGGTACCCGTTGCAGTACTCGGTACCCATTTTTGCGCGCTACCCTTCGCCACTTCCCTTACAAATAAGTACTTAAGCCCGCCGGCCCAGCGAACAAGCGCGCGCGCGCCAAATTTAAAACGATGAAGCCCCGGGCGGTATGAGGATGAACAACATCTGGTGGGGGGATGAAGTGAGGAGGGGGGTTGAGGGCGTAAGTCCGCTGGGAAGGGGGGAAGGGGGATGTTTATTAGATCGCCCGGTCGCTCGGTTCCTCCCCTCCCTCCCTCTTTCGCCCGAGTCGGGCGGGAGAAGAAGAACTGTGGCCAAATTACCAGCACAGAGGGGCTTGTCAGTTTTCGCCTGGATTCGGCCCCCGGCTGCGGCCCGCGCGCAAGACTTTGACGCTCCTTCCCACTTCCCGAACGAAATGTATGAGGCGATTCAGCCC
>NW_026267184.1:502330-511819 GCF_000697945.3 Frankliniella occidentalis | reverse complement strand
GCCTCCTCCTGAAAGTTTGGCGGGACAGCAGCGCGCGGCGCAGGGTCATTGGCGGGGAGTTTGCCGGGCGCGTCGCGCAGATTCCCCGGAGGCTCGAGGAGAGCGTGGTGGCGTGCACCCGACGGACTCGGAGATTCGTTTTGAAAAAGTTGACACACGACGAGTCTGACATTTTTTTCTGACACGCATTTTCATCTTTTATTAATGTGATTGTGTTGGTGTAAAGGAATGCATTACTGTCAAAGAAATTTGTTGTAAATTAAGAGCGAAAGTTAAGTTAATTTTGTTAGCAACACTTAAATAAAATAACATTCTTAATAACATCGAAAACGAAGTTTCTGATCAAAAGCAGTCACTTTTGTTTTGCTCCTGGAAATTTTTTCGTAACATTACGGGTGATTTGTTTTAGAACGAAATGTGTTGCTAACAAAATTAACAACACTTTTCTTATTGTACATGTAGCAAAGTAATACCAAGTAGTTTCTGTTGTGGGCCGATATAGGCCAAAAATCATAAGTTTCGACAGGGTTCAAATATAAAAAAAAACACTTTTGTTTTGTAAAGCATGCGAGTCACCCACCACGCAGTGTGTCGTCAGGTGACATTTATTTCCAACAGTGTGTTGCGTTTTGCAGCGGGATTTTCTGCAGTAAAGTTGTGGCTTGCTCACTTGCGCTGCGTGGGATATTCCGCTCATAACGACGACGGGGCGTTGCTGGCCTCCTTTTAGCTCGCACACAATGCCTGGCTGTGCGCCGGCTTCTCAGCGCTGAAGTAGGAGAAGAAACCCGAGCAAAGCGGCCGCGTCGTGGAGCAGTGCCGATAGGCGCTGGGTTGGCCACCCCTCCCATCCCCCTTGCCGGGCCCTAAATCATTAAAGTACGCAGGAACGGTGCCTATTTAGAGCGAGACGCCTGGCAGGACTCTCGACGGGACGCGGGCCTCCTGCAGTTGGGCCCTCTGCCGCTCGGCGCCTGTTCGGCTTGCAAGACTCACTCTCTCGTCGCGACCGGTCGCGACGCAGGTCTCCTGCCTCTTGGCGCCTTTTAGATGACCTGCTGTGCGGCTGCCTTGAACAGTAGGGGGCCGTGGGGGTGGCGACCCAGCGAGCCTCGGTATTCAAGCCGCTCTGGGCGTGGTATGCACGCGCTTACAAAGAGCCTCTCCCCTTCCCCGCCTCCGCTCTGGGACGTGTGAAATGTGGTGGAAAAGGTGTCGCTAGCGCTGGCCGGGCGTGGTGGGGCGCGGCGGGGCCTTAGCCCAGTCCGGGTGTTGGCCCACTTACTGCAAAAAGCGGGCGCCGACGGCGGCATTGCTGCTGTGCCAGCACTGCAAAACGGAGTTATACTTTTTGTAAGATAAAAAATAGTGTGGCGCGCTGGGGTTGAAATAAATACAAAAAAAAAGCGCAGAGTAGCAGAGGTTTTACTGCTAGGGGGTTGTTAACGCGTCAGATTAGCCGTAAGATAAACACATGGCGTCGTGCCGCCTGCGCAGCAGCCCCACGACCGCCCTGCGCGCCTCTCTCTCTCTCTCTCTCTCTCTCTCTGTCTCGATCTCTCTCTCTCGATCTCTCTCTCTTTCTTCCTGTCTTTCTGAGAACGAAACAAACACAAATCGATGCCTGTCACTTGATAAACAAAACTGATGTCCAGTTTAACAAAAAATATACATTCAAAAGTTACTTTTTTTTTTTTTTTATGTAAGCGCTGGGAAAGGGCGGGGGGCTCAAGCGGGATTCTAGTCGTGGTCACGGACGACCGCGGTTTCCGCGGTTTGTGTGGTATTATGACAGGAAGTTCGGGAAGGGTAAGTAGGGTGGTATGGTCATGGTCCGCTGCTGGTGTGCGAGGGGGTTGGTGCAGGGGTACAGCCCCCCCACCCCCACCCCCCCTTCCCCTCGGGCTGAGCTCCAAACGCATAGCTGCAACAATGAAGCCTGTCACGAACAAGCGACCGTCACGAATCGTAATTATTGCTCCAGCATCCGCCATTACGCGCGGGCATTACCCGGTGGCAAATGGCTCACCGCGGCCCCGCCCCGCCCCGCCCCGCCGCACTGCAACACACACAGCCACACTTACACTTGAACTGCAACGCGCAAGTTTTCCTGCTACTTCCACCCGCCTGGAAAGCAATCGCTGTGCCGTGCAGGGTTGCCAGACCGGGCGATTTTGCGCCCGCCGGGCGATTTTTGGTGACTCCGGGCGCACTTTTAAGGTCTAAATGCGCCCGGGTGATTTCCGGGCGATTTTTATTTTGAACCGGGCGATTCGGGCGACTTTCCGTTTTTTGGGTGTTTTTTGATGTATTTTAGTCCTATTTCACCCGTATTGGAAGTAAATGTGTAAAATACCGATGTAAGGCACGATAACAAAGCATAATTACAAATTTTATGCAAACATTTGTGACAAAACACCCGTAGACAAGCTGGAAGCTCGGCTGGAAGCTCGGCTCGGGCGACTTGACTCGCTCGGCGCCTGGCAACCCTGGTGCCGTGTTTCCTGAGACACTGTGAATGCGACTGATCATTGGTAGGAAACCCGTAACTTATAGTACGGAATGGCCACGGTCAATCCAGGTTTTTAAAGGAAAGTCAGGACCGCAAGGATCTTGTTCAGGATCAGTCGCACACCGTTACGGTGAGTTGCTGTAATATTGAAGTACAATCTGAGCCGTTTTAAAAATCAAAACAAAACCGGACAGCCCGTTATGGTCTGGCCATTATTTAAGTTACGAAACATCCGTAAAGGATGTACCCTCCAATAGAGATAAAGAGAGTCTTGTGAGCTGTCTAAAAAGGCTCCTACTAGACATCTTAAAAAAATACCTGAAACCATAATGAAACACGTAATTGATTCACGAAATGGTTCCTTGTTTTGCAGGAAGTACGAGTCCCTCGGTGTCTACTATGCCCGTTCAGTGTGCTGTCTGCACAGCGAAGGTGCGAAGTAAAAGCGCACTAGCTGTCCACATGGCGAAACACAAAGGCGAAACTTCTTTCGAGTGTACCGTCTGCAACAAGAAGTTTGCCCGGAAAGGTAATATGCGTACTCATCTTCGAACCCACACTAGGGAAGAACCTTTCGAGTGTACCATCTGCAACAAGAAGTTTTCCCAGAGTGGTCATATGCGTACTCATCTTCGAACCCACACTGGGGAAAAACCTTTCGAATGTAGCATCTGCAACAAGAAGTTTGCCCAGAATAGTCATTTGCGTTACCATCTAAGAACCCACACTGGGGAAAAACCTTTCGAGTGTACCGTCTGCAACAGGAAGTTTGGGCGGAGTAGTGAACTGCGTTCTCATCTTCGAACCCACACCGGCGAAAAACCTTTCGAGTGTAGCATCTGCAACAGGAAGTTTGCCCAGAGTGGTGACCTGCGCTCTCATCTTCGAATCCACACTGGGGAAAAACCTTTCGAGTGTGCCGTCTGCAACAAGAAGTTTGCCCATAATAGTACGCTAATACACCATCTCCGAACCCACACTGGAGAAACACCTTTTGAGTGCACCATCTGCAACAGAAAGTTTCTTCAAGTTTGTAATCTGCGTACTCACCTCCGTACTCACACAGGAGAAACTCCTTTCGAGTGTACCATCTGCAATAGGAAGTTTGCCCAGATTAGTCATCTGCGTACCCATCTTCGAACCCACACTGGGGAAAAATCTTTCGAGTGTACAGTCTGCAACAAGAAGTTTGGCCAGACTGCTGAGCTGCGTAGACACCTCCGAACCCACACTCGTGAAACACCTTACGAGTGTACTGTCTGCAACAAAAAGTTTGCCGAAAGTAGTAATCTGCGTAGACACCTCCGAATCCACACCCGATGAAACACCTTTCGAGTTTGCTGTCTGCAACAAAAAGTTTGCCCTGAGCTCTTATCTGCGTTGTCATCTTCGAACCCACTCTGGGGAAAAACCTTTCGAGTGTACCGTCTGCAACAGGAAGTTTAACCAGAGTAGCGAGATGTGTAGACATCTCAAAACCCACTTAAAGGAAACTTCTTTTGATTGTACCGTGTGAAAGATTAAGATGTTTACTACGGGTTGAGCCTGTGTCGTCACCTCAGGGCTCAGACGTTATGTTAATATAATTATAGTACTGTGAATTTTTGGAAAATGTGTTTTTGTTTGCTGTTTCTGTAATTGAATTGCTGTTATTGTATTGTCAGCTGCTCAGTTTTTCTATATAGTTTTTTTCGTTACGCGTCTTTGCTGTTCCGGAAGAGTTGTTTGTAGATGTAATGTTGTATGGCTCGGCTCAGCCATTTTTATTTTTCATAATAAAAAAATAATGTTTGATACTTGCGTGTTTCTAACGCAAGTGGCAAGTGTAACGTTTCAGTTCAAATTATCCTACTATTTTATTCAAACTCCTGACTCTTGTATTATTATTAAGTTGCTCTGTACATTTCTTTGCTATGGTTAATTTTGCTGAGGACGAGGAGCCGTTCGCACCCGGCGCGGTTCTTCCATCCGTGGACAGCATACCGACGGGAGGGCTAACTCCTTCTCAAGTGAAACGAGTTCGGCATACCCGTCTCTCTCTCTCTCTCTCTCTCTCTCTCTCTCTCTCTCTCTCTCTCTCTCTCTCTCTCTCTCTCTCTGGCACCGCGGTGTGCCCGCACCTTGGCGTTTGCCGCACGCGTGACCAAAATAACCCGCTAAACGGGCGGCGCTATTTTGAGGCGGGGCCGATGAGGACATACAGCGTGGCGGACACGTCCCTCCCTCTTGCCCGCCCTGGACTCTCCAGCGCCAGCTCGGCTCTCTCTAGCGCTCTCCAGCTGAGCCCTGCGGAACGCGGACACTTCTCCGCAGAGCAGGGACGTCAACGTCAATCGAGGAGAACAACAATAAGAAAAAGGCCTGTAGCATCATTTAACGACACGTATTACAATTTAAAATTTCGGGAAAATTTGAAAACGTTTTAAAACTACACCGACATTCATTATTATTTGTCACTCTAAATACAACGATATTTCCAGCTGACCTTTTCTCGAAAGATTTAATAAAAATCAGCAAAACAAATCATTTTGCTGACATATCATTGTTTTGGTAGAACTTAACCTTCTTTATATCCGTCGCCCAAACCGGTGTGTGATCGGTCGGGTGGAACTTGACCTGCCGCCGCCGACGCGGTTGTTTTTTTGTTTTTGTTTTTTTCGCCGGCCCCCGCCATACGCACTGATCGGGTGGGGCGTCGGGCGGGGCCCCGTTCCCGGACCTCTCCGGGGTCCCGGCTGGCGCAATGGGGTGGACGCGGCCCGTCCTTGTCGCACTCATTGGCCGTCTCCCGCGCTCCAATGCGTTGCGTTCTTTATGGACGGTGCGTCTTATCTCGCAGTGCAGCAGCCGTGGCCGTGCTGGTCCACGGGGGGCGAGAGAGAGAGAGAGAGAGAGAGCGAGCGAGCGAGGAGAAACAGAGCGAGTGAGAGGCTGGAAGGGGGGAAATCGGTCACCGAGCGGTTCGAGAGGAAGTACCCACCTACCGCTCCTCCCGCCGGTACGCCACGTCGGTTTCTCGTTGTCGTCCCCGAGGGATGCCCGCCCAGCGGCCGGCTGCTCTGTCGCACGCTGCTGCAATCTCTCTCTCTCTCTCTCTCTCTCCCTCTCTCTCTCTCTCTCTCTCTCTCTCTCTCTCTCTCTCTCTTGATCTACCCTTCCCGACGCGCCCACTCGGGTGAAAAGTGTACATTTCTTGATTTTCTTCCCCCACAGACGTACGCGCGGACGATAAAACAAAACGAAAGAGTCGGCCAGGGAGCTTCCCTCCCCCCCCCCTCCCGCCCCTCTTCCCGCCTACCGGATACATTATTCAATCGGACGCTTGAAGCCACGCAACTCTACGGCTCGCTACGGCCAGTTGTGGCGCCCGTCGAATGTTTTGAATAATGTAAGCCCTTGGCTCTCGGACCTCTCCCTCCATCTCTCGTACGTTGGTGTGTGAGAGAGCGAGAGAGCGTGGGCGAAGTGGTGGATGTTATAGTGGAAGAGGGAGAGAGAGAGAGAGAGCCGGGGAAAGTCAAGGGGGTGAAAGGCAAGTGGCGGGATATCGCGACGATTTGGCCGCAGCGGTGGCTTTAGCGCAGTCTGTGTGTGGGCAGGCGCTCGGGTGGGCGGGCATGCGGGCCCTCTCCCGGGCGGGCCGATTGCACAACGGCGCCACAAATCTGTATTCTACATCGCTCATCCCCCTCTCTGGTGTGCGCTCTGCGAGCTTTTGGAGGATGACAAACGTCCGTACGGTTACGAAATGACCATAACAAACATACGAACAAAGAGGTGTCTAACCCTGCATGAATATTTTTCTAGCCGAACACTTTTTTTGGTAAAGTTTACCCGTTATCACTTTTTTTGTGTTTTTATTTGCACTGTGAAAAATACTCTTAAGGGTTACGCGAAAATTTTCCATGATGAAAGTCGTTAAAATTACAATGTGAACGGGAAAGCACTCCCTATCGACTTGGAATTGACCAACGAGCAGGAATGGGCTGTCGTAAATACCGACATATTTTGTAAATAAATGTTACAACAAATGTAGTAAATTTACGAGGATATTTTTCACAGTGTCTTTACAAAAAGAAAGCGGATGGAATTTCTCTGCCCTGTACGACTGACTTTGTAGGGCAGCCCGCTCGTGCCTTGCAAGCCAGCTCTCACCGAACCTACCCGCCACATCTGCTTCCTGCATCAGGTGGTTGTGCAGGTGGTGGAGCCCCCCCCCCCCCCCCCCCCCAGGTTATACGCTGTACGCGGCCCTTCACTCCGACACCACGCGTGTGTTCGAGTAGGCCGCGGGGGAGCGGGCGGGGGAGAGAGCCAGGGAGAGGCAATGGGGGAGAGCAAAAGAGAGGAATATGAGAGAGCGCGGGGGAGGGCGGGGTGCGTTGCATAACTGGATCCCGGCTGGAGCGGGGGAGGGTGGTACAGTGGTACATTGCGAGCATTTCTCCGCGGCGGGCCGGAGCCACCGCCACACCGGGGGAGAACGAGCTTTGGGGTAAAACCACCCCCGCTCCGGGGCCGCTAAAATTTATCACTATTATTTTTGTTATTACAGCGACTACCTCCATATGACCGCGCCGGCCCTCCCGACGCACGCACTCGTGCTCTCCCGCGTGGATCCGGTGACTGCGCTACATATCTTCATCTCACTCCCTCGTCCCTGTATTGTGTAATATTTTTTTGCCCTCCCCCTCTCGCACATTCTCTTCTGTGTGTAGGCTCACAACACCTTGTCGGCGGGTCAGTGGCAGGGCGCAGAGCTTCGAGAGTGCGGCTCCAAGTTATGTAAGTAGTACTCGCTGTGCGGTAAAAAAACAACCTTTGGTACAAAACCTGCTCTCCATGGTAAGCGGAGTCGGCGAGGAAAAAAGGGTAGATAAATATACAATTAAAGCACGTCGTCTCTACTGTGTAGAGATCAGCTGCTTTGCGTTATTTGCACGCTCCCCGCTTACCCGGACCCGGAAGGCGAATCGGATAGAGGGAGTTGGTCTTCTCATCGGCGACTGTTTGCGGTCGCCAGGAAAAGGAAGGGCTGCGGCTGATCCAAACAACAAAAGACGAGTTGGCCTCTCTCTGTCTCTCTCTCACTCTCTCACCCCCTCCCCCTCTCGATCCTGCGTCCCTCTCCCCACGCACATACGTTCAGATCACGCTATCTTTCTCTGAGGAGAGAGAGAGAGAGAAAGAGCGACGCGGAGCAGACCAGACGACAAGTTTTGACTAAAACACAAGTTAGCGATGTGACATCTGTCTCCTCGCTCCAGTCTATTCGGAAAGGAAGTTGTCGCTGCGGTCTGCCTTTGTTGGCGGAAGCATTTGCCGAGGACGCGCGCGGTGGGGCCGTTTTCGATTCCGCATCTCTCTCTGCTTCTCTCTCCCTCTCTCCCTCTCTCTCTCTCTCTCTCTCTCTCTCTCTCTCTCTCTCTCTCTCTCTCTCTCTCTCTTCTCTCTCTCCCCCCTTTACTTTCCCGTGAATTTTGTCCCGAAATGAGGAGCTCCGTACTGCAAGTCAAACACGCTGGCGCAGCTCGGGCAGCAGCAGTCTTGCTACTCTCTCCCTCTCTCTCTTCTGAACACGCACAACATTTTTTTAAACTTTCCGTCCCCGCATACCTCCGAGTTGCGCTTTACTCTCAAACTCCACACAGTGCTCAACCGACCGGTGGGCGCTGGGGTACTTTTCCCTCACGGGTCGAGGAGTCCTTCCGGAAGGAGTGGCGTCCTCTTGCAGTGATTCCCTGGGTGCGTGGGAGAGAGAGAGAGAGAGGAGAGAGATGGTCCGATTGGGGGGAGGGACTGGTGACGGCCAGGGTCTCGGGTTACGGGGTTTACGGCAGCTTTTACAACCCAAATGCGGGGCCCGGAGCCGTGCGGGGCTCTACGGGGCGGCGCGTGGTGAGGCGGGACGCACTCACACGTACACTCACACGTACACACACACACGCACACCCTTGCGCGTGCGCTCGCACACATACATTCGCAAACGCGCCACCGGCGGGGCTGTTTCGCACTCGGAAAATAAATAGAAAAGAACCGCCACGCCCATTATGGGGCCGGTGTTTTCCCTCAGAATTACAGCAAATATACAGCTCCGTCCCGCGCGCGTGCGCGCGTGTGTGTGTGTGTTGGCTCGCGTGTCGAGTCCGAGCGCCACACACACACACACACCCTGTAGGCCGTCGCTCCCAAAAGGCACCCCTGTTATTCCGGCAGGTGTGAAACCCCCTACATTTCTCCTGAAATAATTTTTTGAGTACATAACAGAGAAGAAAAATGGAGCGTACGCTGAATAATATTTTTGGAACGTTTCTCCGACAGTACGGTATGTATCCACCCCCCCCCCCTCCTCTTCTTTTTTTTTCCCTCCGAAAAATAAAGAGAGTCGGCAGCTGCCAAAAATATGACTTCGTGATTCGAGTGTTCCGTAAGTTGAGTAGTAGTTTGCGAAAAGGCGTGCTTAGAAATAATCATTGTGACCACTCTGCTAAATAGTCGTAGGCTTACAGAAAAAAAAATCCATAATGTTTGTCGTAAAACTTACCATTTGAAATTGTAAATTTACAAGTACTTCGTATCGACTTGGAATTAGGAATTGATCTAATTAACAAATTAACAATATATGTTGCAAATATAAAAGATACAATTTGCAAATAAAAGTTTCAACATATTTTGTAGTTCAAAATTGCAACACAAATTTACGTTGCTTTTCAATAACGAGGAAGAGACCATCTACCATATGTCTGTTGCGGGGAGCGCCCGGAGGATACCGTCCCGCCGAGCACGGCTGCCCTTGCGTTGCCTACCCTCCGGGCGCTCGGTAGCCGCCGCCGGGCCCGCACAGCGAGAGAAGGAGACTTTGGGTAAAAGTTTTCGGGGAGGCATTAACGGGGCTAATATCGGTACTTTGCGTTGCAACATGTCGCCGCTATATCTTTTCGGAGGAGGCCGCTTGGCGCTGCTCGTTACATGACCCC
>NW_026267184.1:500217-500888 GCF_000697945.3 Frankliniella occidentalis | reverse complement strand
CATCGGGATGTACTGCAATGCGTGAGAACATGGGGTGCTCGCCGCGTTGCGCCGCAGCTCCCGCCCTTCGGGTCCCCGGTGGGAAATCACAACACAGTCCAGCTGACCGTGAGCAATTAGCGAGCAACTAGCCGCTGGGCTCCCGTCACTCACACTCACAAGAGGCGGGCGGCGAAGGTTGTCCGCTTTGCAAGCAGGTACATTCTTTTATTTTGACAACCTGCGACCTTCAAATCGCAGGGATTATGCCATCACAGCGAAACTTTTTTTTTCTTAAAAAAAAACCTATCCAAACTAATATGTATGCACTGTTAACGCCGTGGTTGCCTTGCATGCCAAAATGTTGGCAGTCTTCTTTGAATGCCAAATTTTGGCCTTCTTTCAAAAGAAGGCCAACTTTTGGCATTCAAAGAGGCCAAAAATTAGCAGCCTCTAAAAGACGGCCAAAATTTGGCAGGCAAAAGGACTGCCAACATTTTGGCGGTGGCTCCTTGTAGCGCCCGTAGGCGAGGGAATGGATGGGAGATGGAAAGAGGGAGAAGGGGGTGGGGGGGAGAGTTCAAGATGAACTTGTAGCTTCCAGCCAGGGCCGCAGAATTATCACAAATATGCCCCGGGCGGAGGTGGGGCGGGCGGGTGCTGCGCACTGACGGCGGGGGAGACACCTCCCC
>NW_026267184.1:499728-500167 GCF_000697945.3 Frankliniella occidentalis | reverse complement strand
GTTTGAATCACTTATTGTTGCGTCTGAGGTGGGCGGCGGGTTTGGCGGCCGGGCCGTCTCTCTCTCTCTCTCTCTCTCTCTCTCTCTCTCTCTCTTTTTGTATACCTTGTGCGGGTTTGGCCGCGGCCCAATCGAAATCCACTCTATTGCGGGTAGACCGACCGCACGGCGTGAGAGAGAGAGAGAGAGAGAGAGAGAGAGAGCGAGGGAGAGAGAAGCGTTGTTGTGGTGTGCTGTGGCACTCACTGTGATTAATGGAGCCCGCTCCAGCATGCGGCCGGCCGGGGCGATAAAAATTAAACAGCGCGCGCCACACATCGAGAGCTCGAGAGGGTTCGAGAGCTCGATGCGGGCGGGGCAGGCCAGGTCGCACCACCGCCACCGGACCTCTACGGGCTCGACCGTGGGCTTTGCTTCTTGCCTTTTTTTTTTTTTTTTT
>NW_026267184.1:499324-499678 GCF_000697945.3 Frankliniella occidentalis | reverse complement strand
TTTTTTTTTTTTTTTTTTTTTGGCCCGACGATCCCTGCGCTAGGACCCACCTTTTACCTTGAAAGCCTCTAGGCCTCTTTAAGGAGTTCAAACTTGCAGGCTGGAATCATTAGATTGTTTTGTTGCCTCAGACGAATTGAGGCATTATGGTCGAAAACATACAACTACCCAATAGAAGGGTGGCTTAGCAGGTCGCACTTCTTTTGTCCCGTTTAGCCACACAAGTGGACCTGTAAGAGAAAAGGGCGGCTGTGTATATAAAGAGTAAGTGATTCCACCTCACGAGCAGGTTCGTGCGTTTCGGTTCTTATTCACGGAGACGGCCAGGTCGGCGCGCTCGGCCCTCGGGCGCCG
>NW_026267184.1:497896-499274 GCF_000697945.3 Frankliniella occidentalis | reverse complement strand
GCCAGGGCCGCAGAATTATCACAAATATGCCCCGGGCGAAGGAGGTGGGGTGGGCGGGTGCTGCGCACTGACGGCGGGGGAGACACCTCCCCCCCCCTCTCCTTTCACTCCCCTCTAGCGCCCCTCTCGAGTAGCCCCTGCAGTAGCAGCATGAGTACGGGAAGAGGCGCCCCTTATAAAATTTAGTGTTCCCTGCCCGTTTCCGTCTCTTCTCTCTCTCTCGCTCGCTCGCCCACACCCCCCTCTCTCTCTCGCTGGATCGGCGTGGCGGCGCCACTGAATCACTCGCTGCCCGGCAGCAGCCAGTGATTTACATCGCCGGGCCTCGCTGCCCGCGGAAATATTGACAAAGGTGGCTGGGCTGCGGGGGGCTGCCTCAGGACCGCGCAGCCCAGCCAGCCACCGCCGTCGGTCTGCAGAGGTGGCGGGGTACAGTGGGGCGGGGCGTGGCGGGGTCACTGAGGTGTGCTGGGCGAATCAAGGAAATGGGGTTGAGGTAGGTAGGTAGGAGGGCGTGGGTCTGTGGGCGAGATACTTTGCCGGAAAAAGGAAGTTTGTGGTGCTGGTATCCCGCCTGCGCCACGGGACCAGCATATAAAGTCCAGACTACTCGTGCCCTAGTATACGAAGCAGACCGTCCGCGAAAGTAAACATGTGTAAATCTCCGCGAAAAAATTCCAAATGATTGGCCGGTGTTTTTATTTTTATTCATTTTTTGTTTCGGCTGGGTAGGTCAACGCCGCCCGTAGGCCCATGAGCAGGTCGGGGGCAAGGGGTGCGGGGCAGAGAGCTAAAATTGGCCAGAAAATGAAGCGTGTGCCCTGGTGTGGGGAAGCAAAACAAAAGTATGGGAAGTATTTAGCATGTCAAAAAAAAAGTGTAAAAGAAAGACTGTGCGGGTGGAGCGGTCCGCGCGGAGGCCAGCCAGGCACCACAAAAGGAACATGAATCTTCATAAAACACGGCAACGGCACAGGTGTGTCTCGTTAATATTCCCACCGCACACCCTGCCGCGGCCGGGGTTGTTCCGTATCGAAATGATCGTACATGCAGCAGGCTGACGATCTGTGTGTGTGTTTGGCGGTGTAGCCGCGCGCCTCCTTCGCGCCCTGCTCCCTCCATCACAGCGCGCTCGCCGCTCTGTTACCTGGCCGCGCGCCCCCGGGGGCCCCCCGGTCGGCTCATCGCTAAAACTTGTGCTGCTGCTGGGCTCTTGAATATTCCAGCCCGGGCCGAAGCCGCCCCGCCCTGGCTGCGCGCGCGCTACACAAATTCCACACTTTATCATACTTACGGCGACTAAAGTGTTGGCATGCATTTTTTAACGATTGCCCCTCCCGGCCTGCTGAAGCAGCGCGCTGCTGCGCCTCACCGGAGA
>NW_026267184.1:497022-497420 GCF_000697945.3 Frankliniella occidentalis | reverse complement strand
CTCCCGGCCTGCTGAAGCAGCGCGCTGCTGCGCCTCACCGGAGAGGAGACCTTGTATAGTATTTATCCCCCGACCTAACGCGACGACTTTCCCAAAGTTGTTTGTTTCTGTTTTTCTTGTGTTTTTTTTCCTGGTGCCCTGATTTTTACGTTGGGTCGCGGCCCCCTTCTGCGCCGCAGCGGGGTTTGGACCGCGTGCAGTGCAGGGGACTTTATGCACTGTACTCGGCCGACTGCAGGAGGTTGGGCGGCCGACTTTATCGGAGGGCGTCGACGGAGTGCGCGGCACCCCAAAAAGCTGGTTCTTGAATCAAGTGGATACTCTCGAGACAAGTGCGTGCACTTGAATTATTTGAGTGCATGCACTTGTTTCGATAGAATTCACTTGATAGCAAACGG
>NW_026267184.1:490024-491637 GCF_000697945.3 Frankliniella occidentalis | reverse complement strand
TTTGCCCCGCGACTGCGCGCGTCAGTTTGCTTCGGCTCGTCTAGTCGAGGACGACGACCTTTTGTGCTTTGCTGGTGATATAATGTTTCTCGCCGTGCGCCTTTGCCGCACGGTGCAAAATTTTGCGCGCAAACTGGCGGTACGACTTTTGGCGCCATCAAGCGAGGGCTGGCCGCTGCAGGGCGGGGCAGGGGGCACGACCCCTGCAGGCTCCCCTAGTCTAATCCGTCTAGCAGCGCGTGGCCCCCTCTATTCTCACTCGGAGAGGTGGGGGAGGGGGTGCCCCAACGGCAAGTTTGCCTCTGCTGTCGCGAGGGACCTGGCGCAGTGCAAGCAGCTCTGCTGCTGCTGCTTCGCACTGGCGCGGTAAAAAAAGCGCAGCACACACACTCGCATTTCAAACAGGGGCGGGTGGCCAGCAGCAAGCACCGAGGAAGGTTACGCTGCGCTCGGCGGTGGGTGCCCGTTCTCTTTGCGTTAAAAATGTCGGAACCCGTCCCTTTTACCCCGCTAAAAAAGACACACAGCAAAGAAAACATAAAACAAATCCTGTCGGGCTCCTCACGTGCAAGCACGGAATCAAACATTGTGATTTATACGTCGTCTCAGTAAAGTGCTCATTTTTGTTCGTGGGTATAGGCGTTATTTCTAAATGTGGGTCGGATAAAAAGAAGAGAAATTGCCGAGGGGATAATAAAAACAAAAAGAGCGAACCCCTGACGGGCTGTAGCATTGCCCCACTGCGGTAATAGTCTTGGATGCGCGCCCCGCCCCGCCGCTGCGCGCGCCTTCTGTGCCGCTTCGGCTCTTATTCCTGGCCAGGAAATATATTTATATGAGAAAGGAGGGAGCGAGAGAGGGAGAGAGCCTGGCTGGCTGCGGCTGGTGTTCACAATGAATCAAACTTGAATCATACTTTTTCGCTTGTTATTCGCTGGCAGCGGTTTCCTTCTTCTCTCGTCCCTCTCTCAGGAGCCCGAGGGTTCCTCTCTCTCGCGGCCTCGCATTTCTGTGCGCCAACCCGCCAAAAGGAGACGCGGAAAGCACGCCGAAATACCCGTTGCCCTGCGCAACGCGCAGCGCAACCCTTGGCTTTCTTTCTTTTTCTCTGCCCTCCTCGTTTCCTTTCTGCTCCACCTTTTGTTTTAGAATCGCGCGCGCCATTGGAACACGGGGCACGCGTGCTGGCGCCGCGGCCATCCTATCGCCACTTGTTGTGGGGAAGCCCGCGGCAGCCTTTATTCAAAGAGGGTAGTAGTTCCAACTGGCGTGTGTGAGCGGAGAGAGAGAGAGGGCGAGTGAGTGCAATCGGACCAGGGGGGTGGCCCCGTTTGCGAGCTCGGAGAAAAATGAGTGAGAGTGAGGAAAAGCGACGGGCATCGGAATGATCCCCCTTGTTTACCCTGCTGCTCTGATCGTGCCTGCTCCCCTCTCCCCTCCCTTCCTCCCTCCTCCCTTGTGCCCCCCCCCCTTTTCCTCCCTTTCCAAACGCACGCCCGTTCACTGCCGCGCGCCCCGATTGACTCACATAGCGTCCATAAAAATAAAACTGCGCCCTGGTGGAACTTGTCTCGGTGTCCTCCCGCCGCCACCGTCGCCTCGGCGAGGCCGCC
>NW_026267184.1:487549-489888 GCF_000697945.3 Frankliniella occidentalis | reverse complement strand
CTCCCCCCGGATGCCGATGAAAGCAGAGCAAGCTCGGCCCAGCTTGAGGCATAACGACAAGACGAGAGAGAGAGAGAGAGAGAGAGAGAGAGAGGCGTAAGTAGAGCCCAAACAGATTTAAAGTGGTGCTGGTCGGCTCGGCCGCCGCTGCGGGCTGGCTGGCACTTTATTGCTCGAGAAGCAATCTTTCGATAGGCGCCTCGTGTCTTGCGTCCTTGCCGTGCGGGCGACGCGTTTGCACAGCCCTCCTCTTCTCTCTCTCTCTTTCTCTCTCTCCCTCCCTCCCTCCCTCTCCCTCCCTCTCCTCGCAACCCCTCAGCCGTCCGTGCGCGCGTACCGGACCGTTTCTGCTTCTTTGCCCTCGTCCTCCCCAAACGTTTTCAATGTCACGAGTCTCTCCGTCTCTCTTGTCCGGCCAGCAGCGGGATGGTTGCGCGCGTGGCGGGGGCCGCTCAGAAATGACGAACGAAATAGCGAAAAGGTTTTCCCCGTACGGCTCGAGCAAGGGGGCGAGAGGGACGTGCCCTCTGCGCCCCTGTGCCTTGACCCGGCTGACCCCTCTCTCTCTGACCCCAGAGGGGTCTCGTCGTGTCGGTCTGCTGGATCGGACTGCAAGCTCGTCTCTCGCACGGCGCGTCGACGTGGAGAGAAATAAAAGTATGAGACCACCGCCGCCTCCCTCTCTCTCTGCCGGTGGGAAGGTCTGAGGCCGCGCCCTCTGTCCAAGGCCGCCCCGCCCCGCCCGGTCTGCGGGCGGCAGTCGAGGGCCCAACAGGAGAAAGCAGCCAGCAGCAGGAGGCGTTTGCCGTTCCCAGCCGCCTCCCCCCCCCCTCGCTTTCCTCCCCGCACTGCGCTCGTGTTTTCTCGATCCACATTTTCTGACGGATTGTCATGTCAGGGATGAAAACGCCCCGAGGTAAGCCTTTAGTGTCGGGCGTCGGCCCGGAGGAGGAGGGCGGGGCGCGGCGGGGCCGCTGTCACGGTCGAGAAACGGATAGGCGGGGGTCTGGAGGGAGGGGAGGGGCACTGATACGGGGTACAAATGCGTGCCATCGCAGACCATTGGATATTTTTTAGGTATATATTAGTCTTTTAACATAGACGTATTCATTTCTTTAAAAAAATATTTGCTCCAATTTCTTAGAGATCTGCTGTTTTGATATTTTTGATTTTGCCGAAAGTCTTCAGCGGCTTCGGGGTTTTCTATGAAATACTGGTTTGGGGGTTTGTCGCTTGCTTGAAGTGGTTTCCACGGGTTTCCAGCCATTTCTACTTGCAAGTCCGTGCGGAGTGGGGCTCGTCTGCGGGGGTTGGAAAATTTGCGCCGAAGGCTGTCTGGCGTCACGACAAACGCTGTGCTTGGCCAGCCGGAATGGAAGGGCCGCGTCTCCTCGGGCTCACGCCGCCGCACCGCGGACGCGCTCCGAACGCAGCCCTGGGGCGCGTAAAATGCTTGCCTTGCCGCGGCGTCGTCGGTGGCGTCGTCGGCGTCCACTTTGATGCGGGCTGATGCCTAAAAGCAGTGTGCGTCGCGACGCTGGCGTGGGAGGGGGCGGGGTTCTTGGGAGGGAGCGTCTAGCCGGGGCGCTTTCATGTGCAACCCCCCCAGGCGGGTTTATTTTCCCCCTTCATCCGCCCTCTTCCGTGCACCCCCCCTTGCTCAGCGTTGTGTTGTGGAAGGGCGGCGTCGCCGACGCCACCCTCTACTACAAATGTTAAAAAAAATACAATGCAACGTTAAGTGCGATACTACATGTAAACTGATAAGTGTGATAGAGTAATTTAATCTTCAATGTTGGAGCGCTATACATTCAGCGTTTCACCGGTTATAGGTAACTAAACGAAAATAAATTTAAAAAGTTCCACTTTTTTTGTTGCATGGGCACTCTTTAATTTAAGTGCACTCAGTCCAATGCCAAGGGAAGCACTTTATCTTGTGCTAAAGTTGGTTTCGCACAGTGAACTTTACTCGCACCTTTGTGCGTTACCGGTCCATCGCCCTCTCGATCGCGTGAAACGACAATGCCACTTATGGAGAAGACGGCTCGAGATGACAAAGAAACAAAAACAAACGGTGGAGGGAGAAGAGAAAGTCGTGCTGGAAAGGGAAAGAGGGATAGACAGATAGACAGAGTGAGTGAGATAGAGACAGAGAGAGGGTTGGCGAAGGCGGTGAGAAACAAAGACACTTGATTGGGTCTCGGTTTCACGGCGAGAGAGTCTCGAACCCAAATCCGACTCAGTCGCACTCGGGCACGCTATGCGGATGCAGGAAATCAAAGGGAGATTTCGCCCGCCAGCTCGAGATTGCGAATCAATTTGGAATACGCCATCCCCCC
>NW_026267184.1:486489-486849 GCF_000697945.3 Frankliniella occidentalis | reverse complement strand
CGCTCCCCCACGCCAGTATAGTCCGAGTTCGGAATGGGGTTTGCTCTGCACTCAAAACAGCATCCCTCATCTTTATGGCCCTTGTCTCGGCGCCGACCCGCCCCTCCCTCCACGCCCCTCCGCCGTGCCCCGCTACGCCGCACCACGCCCCTTGCTTTGATTTCCCCGCCTGGGTCTCAAATCTCCGTCGCCACCAACCCTTGGAACACCCACCATGTTCCTGGTGGTGCTAATAGTATTTTAAGGGTTGCTTACACCGGTAAGGAAAATACGTTAGTGGTGATAATAGTGAACTTGGAGTTGCTTGCACCACTTGGTGGTGCATATAGCTCTCGGCAGATAGTTTGCACCACTGGTGTA
>NW_026267184.1:485891-486274 GCF_000697945.3 Frankliniella occidentalis | reverse complement strand
AGATGTGCGCCAGGCGCGTCGCAGCGTAACAGTGTTTCGCGAGATATCGCGAAGCCTGTTACGCGAGACGTGGTCTGGCGTACATCTACCTAGTATTTGAAAGGCGGAATGCGGGGTCCTCGGGGAGACGGGGGCCGCTCTAACAAGGAGACTTAGGTAAGTGTAAATTTCCGATTCGGTTCAAACTCGGTATATTTGCTTCTTGACCAAGTAGATGACGAACGCCGGTCGAATTTTGTGCTGAAGTTCACATTCCGGGGTACTTTATAGGAGCGTTTTATAGAAAATGTTTAGAAATTCGACATAAACTCATGGAAGGCGTTCTCAAATCGAAAAATGGAAGAGGAACTACCCCCCCAAAACCGCACATTCTGAGTCGGAAT
>NW_026267184.1:483176-485763 GCF_000697945.3 Frankliniella occidentalis | reverse complement strand
CTACTACCCTCGTGCTGATTAAGCAGGGGTGGTCTAACCTCGACGCTGCGTGTGTGGCGCCAGGCTCGGCTTTCTCCCCCCCCCCCTTTTTTTCCCCTTTGGGGTTGGAGGATTTCCTTCGTGATGTACTATGCGGGCTGGACCAACGTCAAGCGCAGCTTGTACAAATTGGCGGTAGTGCGATTGGGAACTTATTGTGCGTCATCTGCAACCTAACCTAGACGCGACTAACTCTTCTTTACAAATTTTAAAACATGATCACGAATTTGAAGTCTTTTCTTTCTCATTCGTTGAACTACTGGTCTGCCCCCTCCTTTCAGACCCCTCTTTCTCTCTCTGGCCGAGACCACTCAAACAACTTGGCGCTGCTCCGTCTCTGTAGATAAACGCATTTCCTGCTTCTTGTCCAGCTGCCTCCCCATCCCTCTCTCTCTCTTTTAATTTTAATTCCTTGTAACGCCTTCTCCCGCTCTTCGTTTCTTTCGCACGCTCCGACTCAGTTATTTTCATGGTTCAGGGTAATGTGGGCCGCGCCCTTGCGTGAACGCGCACCTCCCAACTGGGCCTCTTATCACTGGAAAAACAAACGTTACCATGGTAACGTTTCATCATGTGACCAAGCCCGGTAACGTTTCCTGATGCAACCTACCCCATGCAAAAGGATAGGGCCATCACAAACTGGTTGCATCACCAAACGTTACCTGGTTTGGTCGCGTCAAGAAACGTTACCTCGGTAACGTTTGTTTTTCCAGTGATGCGGCGTGGAGCCCGGCCCGGACCAGCCTGCAAATCCGGCAACTACATATTAAGAATATCTTTGAAAATTTACAGTATTTTTTTCGTGCATAACATGCACGACAGATCATTCTTGCTCGTCAAAGAAGTAAACTTTATAAACTTTGAATTTTGTAACCTTACTTTTGGAACGAAAATAACTCCCAGGAAACCTACGAAATTCTCAGTCAGTGTCCTGGAGCCCGGCAGGAAGCAATCGGCGCCGATGCACGGAGCCTCGCACACCATACAGGGTCAGTGGGGGTGCCTTGGCTGGACCAGGCTGGCGACTTTACATATTCTGTGTCGCTGTGCCGTGCGAGGGACGCGGAAAAGGAGGAGAGTGAAAATGCTGTGTAAGGCGAACAAGGGTCAAAAAATAATTCCAACTACCACTCGCCACCTTTTATTGACGGCAAATGTGTATACACCATATATGGTTGGTTTGTTTTTATCGTTTGTTTTTGTCTTTGGCTGTGCCGGATGCTGTGGAGACACAGACCTTGTAGGAGGAAGCCCGCCGGGGCGGCGTGGTGGGGCGGGGCGGGCGCCAGCGGCGAGGAGTCGAACAGTGATCAGTAGTTTGCTTTCTCCAGTCATCAGTTTTGGAAGAAGTCCCGAAACGACTGGGGAGTCTGGGTGGCGTGGCGTTGCGATGGGGCCGTAAGGGCTGAGGGGGGTGAGGAGGAAGGGGCGAGGTGGTTGTAAGAGGGAGTGAACAGGGTGAAACGGGGGGTGTGGGCGGAGAAGCTGGTTGAACATGGACCTTAGCGACTCGGAGAGCAGGAGTTTGTGCAGCCAGCGCCGTGCTAACGAGCGCAGTGCCAAATGCAAAAGTTGTTTGCAGCTCAAAGATGTTTTGCAAGTTCGGCTCCGAGCGCGGGCGAGACGGGAAGTGCCCTGCACTCTCCCTCCAGGGTAGCACGGGTGAGGGGGTTGTCCGCTGCAGGGAGTGCGGCTGCACCTGTAGTGTTCCCTACGCCTGCTCTGGCCCCCAGGACCGGGGCGCCTGCAATGTGTAAAGGCACGGGTCAGTTGGCGTTACTCTGCTCTGAAGTACACAGGCTACTAAAGTTTGAGACATGTCTGCACAGAAATCAAGGAAATGTTTAACCGTTGATTTCTCTCTCTCCCATTGTTAACAAATGACTTGGTACGTTTCACCGCGTTTCTAACAAACAAATGAGTCCTTTTTCATTTTTCACGACATTTGTGATGTGCTTTGCTTACCTGTGTGGGCTCCCATTGCAGCGGGCGAGGGCGCTCGCGCTCCCAGTTGATGTGCACGCTGGCCGCACGCTGCAGCTCGTGCCACGCGCTCGTCACGGCCGCGCCAGCCAGCAGCGCCTCCACCTCCTGGCCGAACGCCGTCTCAGTACGGTCGCCGTTGGCCACCTGACGGGCATTTAAGGAAATTAAAAAAACAAAAAACAGCAAAAAAAGAAAAATAGCAAATAAAAGCAAAGCAAAACAAAAGCAAAGGAAACACTGAAAACTGCGTAATGACTCATGTTGATCGTTAGATAATGACGCATAGTTTTTGTGGAATAATATTTCCTAAACGAGCTCTGAGATTTAATTTTTGAGAGCACCATTGAATTCCCTGTTCAGTTTCCGATCAAACGAGCCTACATGTGATAGGATTCTGAACCAAGGTTCTCTAAAGGACCAATCGGCGGTAATGCGATGGGGAACTTATTTTAGGCCGCGTTGTCATCTAGTGATCGACATTCAGCATTACGCAGTTTTCAGTGAAGGAAAACAAAACAAATATGTTATTTTACATGGTCGTAAAACAGTCTTACTTTTTCTT
>NW_026267184.1:478608-480169 GCF_000697945.3 Frankliniella occidentalis | reverse complement strand
TCGTTCGTCGTCGTGAGTGTCGCGCCCGATTGGCTCTCGGGGGCGGAGCAGGGAGGTGTGTGTGTGTGTGGGTGGGTGGTGGCGTGCCGGTCGGGGGTGGTCTCTGAGGGGGCTGCTGTGGGCGGAGCACGCTGGGGACTCCCCTTTATGGCAATGTGTGACGGGAGAATGAAGTGTAGCGAACGGGGCGAGGGTTCGGCCAAGCCAGGAGACAAACACGTATAGAGGAAAAGTACGGCGTTTATGTAAAAAGGTTCTGTTTTATATAAACTTGGACTTAAATTAATGCACTTAGAGAGGTGGAGGATGTTCGTGCAGCGGTGATTGTTTTGTCGTGTGTTATTTCGCGGACGGTATTATGAGTAGCCGAATCCGCTCAGCTCGCCCTGTACAAGGGGCAAAAGGGAAAAGAAAATCAAGTTGGAAATGAAATGACTCGAGTAAGTCTTCTGGTTTGTATATATCAGAAAGGTTTCCATTGGTTGCGTGCCTTGTCGCTGGTGAGCTCGGGGCAGTAGCCCCAGCCGGGCAGCTGCTCCGCCAGTCGGTACAGCTGCTGCACCAGCCCCGTCACCGCCGCGCCCGCCAGCAGCGCCTCCACGTCCTGGCCCCAGCGAACGTAGTTCTCGTCCGTCATCAGGTTCTTCACGTAACTAAAAAAAAAGGAA
Source organism: Frankliniella occidentalis (assembly GCF_000697945.3). Lineage (NCBI taxonomy): Eukaryota > Metazoa > Arthropoda > Insecta > Thysanoptera > Thripidae > Frankliniella > Frankliniella occidentalis. The sequence goes on along the minus strand of NW_026267184.1, from coordinate 479,501 downwards.
AAGAAAAGGAAATTAGAAATAAGTAAACTAAATAATGTATATTTTTTGGAAAAATAGCCATAGCCTAGGAGATGAGAACTGTGAAAACAGTTTGACAGAGCTTTTTATGCGGTTTTAGACAGTCTCCAAGACCGTCTACAAGGCAGTGGAGTCTTGCCTCGCCAGAATAGTCTATTGTCGTGGCGCGTGGCGCGCCCTTAGCAACGGCCTCTGCGGTCAACAGTCCGCCTCACTCGAGTGCAGCCAGCGACCGGCGACCGGTGGGTGCGAGTGCAATGAAATTCTTACGACGACTTCTGAAGAAGGTTAGTGTTAGTGAGTGTTCCGCATGACAGCCCGTTGCCTGGTTAATCGGTTTGGATGCTAACTGAATGTTTGTCCTGACAGTTCATCACACCTAACTACAACTCCTCTCGCCGGAAGGCACAGCGGCTGGCTGCCGAAAGCGCCGCCCTGGCCGCCGAGGCCGCGCGGCTGGCGGAAGCCGGGGCGCCGCAGGAGCGGGTGTTGGGACTATTGTTCGCCTCGTTGGCTAAGGCCTGTGTGGCCGCAGTGTTGTGATTGTGAGTAATAGAGAGACCAGCTGAGGGTCACTCGTCAATTTCTGTCCATTGCATGAAGATGCGTCTGTAGTGTGCATCTCGCAAGATGCACTTTTGCACCTTGTGTAGTAGTTGCAAATTTTTAATCTTCATTTGGACAAAATTTAAAGTTGTCCATCAAATGTTTTTTGTGGACTTACCCTGCGGTGACCATGCAGATGGTGTAAGTGCCGCAGGTGGCGTTCCACGCCACTTTCACGAACATGTTGTGCAGGTTGGCGGTGAGGAGGTGCGGGCCCTCGTGGTCCGCCATGGTTCCCTCGATCTAGAGGGACACACACGAGGCGTGAG
>NW_026267184.1:477955-478309 GCF_000697945.3 Frankliniella occidentalis | reverse complement strand
GTCAGCGGCCGCAGCGTGCGGCGCAGCGAGGCGTGCTCGCGCTGCAATCATGTGTCATCATTTCCGAAAAATTTGCGCATAGCAGCAGAGGAGAGTAACAGAAAAGGGTAAAAAGCTGAAAACGAAAAAAAGAAAAGAGTTGGCGAAAATGATATCGAACGCGGTCAATATTTAATTTCCAATTAGCTATAGGCGGAGCGATATATCCCGCGCGCAGCGCCGCTGCCCCAAACCTCATTGGGAACGGAACTAATGTGGGGAGGAGGTTTAATTGGCTGAGCGATAGCGAAGCCTATTACTCCAGTGACGATCAAAAAGTTTCGCGTCTGTCTGTCTGTCTGTGTGTCTGTGTGT
>NW_026267184.1:476499-477302 GCF_000697945.3 Frankliniella occidentalis | reverse complement strand
AATGGGTTGCCCCTGCATTCCGGGTTCGGTATTTCAAGCACGGATGGTGTGCCGCTGTGTGGTGTCGACAATTCCAGGGACGGTGCCGGTGCCGGCACGGCGGAGGGTGGCAGCCTAAAGAGGAATGCGCACACAACGGGGCGGCAGAGTGCACCGCGGCGCTGGACCCAGCTTATACTATGAATAGTAGATTCCCTTATTCACATTACTTCTTTTTTCTAATCTTACGGTTTACCTGATAGTGTATGTTTAGTTTTGCTTGTCCTAGAACTTCACAGACAGTCGATTTACCGTGTGTCCCGGCCCTTACATGCCAGTATGGTGGGTTGGTTGCACTCCCAAAATCTAACGAACGACTTTGTTCATATTATGAACGTCGTGTTCATAATACGAACAATCCTCACGTTCGTAATATGAATGTTCTCGTTCATATTATGAACAATTTTGGGATCAGTACCTTACTAAGCGATTGGTTTTCCTTTCATAACGTACGAATCCAAAAATCATTCATACTATGAACGAAGACGTTCATATAACTAAGGAGGGGATTCGTATTACGAACACAATTTGTTCGTAATATGATAGCACAGAATTCTTCATAATATGAACATGAGGTTCATATTATGAACACTTTTTGTTCGTAAGATTTTAAGAGTGTGGAAAAAGTGTTAAATCGAGGGGTTGCACACTTGCAAGTCACACCTACCGTGTTAAACACTTCGAAGTGTTGTACCATACCAACCAGTTAGCAGTGCAGTGCCGTAAAAATCGAGTAATTTTGCACTTTGAAGGCGTACATCATT
>NW_026267184.1:474293-476449 GCF_000697945.3 Frankliniella occidentalis | reverse complement strand
CGAGTAATTTTGCACTTTGAAGGCGTACATCATTTCTGACGGAATAAAAATGTTTCAGTTAAACCTTTAGCTATATTTTCACAGTTTAAAGTGTGTGCCGCTTTTGCTGGTATAGTAGGGCGATCACCGCAAACCACGACGACGACGACCGCCGCTACTGCTGGCTAATCTGATAGCTAGCCGGCCGCAGCCTGGCGCAGCCTCCTCTCCTATTAGCCAATAATGTCGAATCATTTTCTAGCGCGCACAATGCCGTGCCACGCGCCCCGTCAGGAATATTGTTTCGCGGGGCGTAATCTGCCCGCGCGGGGAGGAACGTGCCGGAGGAGAAACAGAGAGAGAAAGGGGGGGGGGGGGCGTCATTTGGTTCAGATTTAGCATTCTGAAATAAATCCCGCCGCCGCCGCTGTTTTTTTTCTCCGCCGGGGACGAAAGCGGAAAACACGCACGCCGACTAGAGATTTGTACGAAAATGAATGCAGTTTGTTGTATATGCTCGACTTGTAAGCGGCCGAGCGGCGCTCGCCGCCCACTTGAAGGAGCGCGGGCGGGGCCACGCTAATTGCGCCAATGTCTGACCTCGGCAGAAGCAGGAATTAAAACAATTGAGGGAACACGCGTGCGCCAAGCGTGCGGCCCGGTCACTTCTCGAAAACTTCTTTTTCACTTGGTTTGACATTTTTCTGGCTATCGCTCCGTGTTATATTTTCGTGATTCGAGATTTTTTTATTGACCTTTTCTTTTAAGCTTATATGCATATTTTGTTTTAACCTTTTTACTTTAAAGAGGAATTCCTCTAAAAGACCTGATATCGCTTGAGTGTATCGCATCGCCTGGGGCGAAACCGAGGGGGCAATAACTCCCTATTGATGTGTACACATGATTCCCGAAATACTTGATTCGCAGTGATTCCCGCCCGCTTATATTTATTCCTCAGGCTTTCTATTAGTGGAAAATGCTTATTTCGACTAATTTGTACCAGTTCCACTAGTTTCCAGCTTAGTTAGGGCAATTTCTGTAGATTTCTATCAATTTTTATCCTGATGATTCCCCGTCAGGTGTACACATGATTCCCGGAGTTCTTGCCCCCTCGGGCGAAACAAATATGGCGAAGAAGGTGGGTGTGAAATGATGACGGAGCATTGGGACAAATCTCACAAATGGAACGAAAACCTGTGGTGCCCACGCGATGAAAAGTGTATTGATGCCACGTTTTTCTCTTTCGACAGCACCGCCGCCCCGTGACTTACCTCACAGTGATGTTTTCGCCGCAGGCGCCTGCGTCCAACATGGTCGCCTCCGTCGTCGTGGGCGAAGCCAGCGCCAAGGTTAGTAGACCAAACAGGCTGAGCCTTCGAGCCATGATGCTAGCAAAATCGTGGAGATCTCCTCGAAGGTTACGTATACGTATATGGGTGTGATGTGCTGCGCGTACCAAACATGTTAGTTCATTGAAATTTCGCGAACTTGTTGAAACAGGATTGAGTCGTTATTTCCATATCGTCTCCACCCTCATCGCACCAACACCCACTCTTCTAACACTGTTAACATCTGTCCACTCTTTTATCACTGTTAAAATTTGTCTCATTAACACGCAACTCCGGTGTTGTTCGCTCTCATAGCCACCTGTTGTTTGTCAACAAAACACCTTTCAATCCATCAAGTCATTTTCACGGAAAAGGTGAATTAGAAAATAGCTACTAGTTTGCTTTTGCACATCATGCTGCGCAAGATTCCATCTAATGACATGAACCTAATGAGTCATATACTATTGATATCGTTGGGCAAATTACTGTTAAAATTTCACTACACTTGAAAGAACTCCCCTGTTTGAATACAGAAAACAATCATGATAATATTGTATCACCAAAAAACTTTGTGCCAGTGACACACTGACTCATCAACAAAAACACTCTGTGGTCGCGCCAGTCTTTTCGTGACACAGCTCGTACTTACCGTTGCCGCTCCGCCGTGGGCAGTGGGGACTCTTTGACCTGCCCCACGAGAGGGCCAGCGAGCGACTCGTGGGTGCCGACTGTGCCGCGGGCGGCCGTCCGGCGCAGCACGGGACGAGGGGGGGAGAGTCAGTCGAACAGTCGTGTGGGAGGAAGACTGTCAATCAATTTTCCGTTTCATTTCCCTTGTCGTCGTCCCCC
>NW_026267184.1:468489-474243 GCF_000697945.3 Frankliniella occidentalis | reverse complement strand
GAAATAAATCCCGCCGCCGCCGCTGTTTTTTTTCTCCGCCGGGGACGAAAGCGGAAAACACGCACGCCGACTAGAGATTTGTACGAAAATGAATGCAGTTTGTTGTATATGCTCGACTTGTAAGCGGCCGAGCGGCGCTCGCCGCCCACTTGAAGGAGCGCGGGCGGGGCCACGCTAATTGCGCCAATGTCTGACCTCGGCGGCGGCAAGAATTAAAACAATTGAGGGAACACGCGTGCGCCAAGCGTGCGGCCCGGTCGCTTCTCGAAAACTTCTTTTTCACTTGGTTTGACATTTTTCTGGCTATCGCTCCGTGTTATATTTTCGTAATTCGAGATTTTTTTATTGACCTTTTCTTTGAAGCTTATATGCATATTTTGTTTTAACCTTTTTACTTTAAAGAGGAATTCCTCTAAAAGACCTGATATCGCTTGAGTGTATCGCATCGCCTGGGGCGAAACCGAGGGGGCAATAACTCCCTATTGATGTGTACACATGATTCCCGAAATACTTGATTCGCAGTGATTCCCGCCCGCTTATATTTATTCCTCAGGCTTTCTATTAGTAGAAAATGCTTATTTCGACTAATTTGTACCAGTTCCACTAGTTTCCAGCTTAGTTAGGGCAATTTCTGTAGATTTCTATCAATTTTTATCCTGATGATTCCCCGTCAGGTGTACACATGATTCCCGGAGTTCTTGCCCCCTCGGGCGAAACAAATATGGCGAAGAAGGTGGGTGTGAAATGATGACGGAGCATTGGGACAAATCTCACAAATGGAACGAAAACCTGTGGTGCCCACGCGATGAAAAGTGTATTGATGCCACGTTTTTCTCTTTCGACAGCACCGCCGCCCCGTGACTTACCTCACAGTGATGTTTTCGCCGCAGGCGCCTGCGTCCAACATGGTCGCCTCCGTCGTCGTGGGCGAAGCCAGCGCCAAGGTTAGTAGACCAAACAGGCTGAGCCTTCGAGCCATGATGCTAGCAAAATCGTGGAGATCTCCTCGAAGGTTACGTATACGTATATGGGTGTGATGTGCTGCGCGTACCAAACATGTTAGTTCATTGAAATTTCGCGAACTTGTTGAAACAGGATTGAGTCGTTATTTCCATATCGTCTCCACCCTCATCGCACCAACACCCACTCTTCTAACACTGTTAACATCTGTCCACTCTTTTATCACTGTTAAATTTTATCTCATTATCACGCAACTGCGGTGTTGTTCGCTCTCAAATCCACCTGTTGTTTGTCAACAAAACATATTTTAATCCATCAAGTCATTTTCACGGAAAAGGTGAATTAGAAAATAGCTACTAGTTTGCTTTTGCACATCATGCTGCGCAAGATTCCATCTAATGACATGAACCTAATGAGTCATATACTATTGATATCGTTGGGCAAATTACTGTTAAAATTTCACTACACTTGAAAGAACTCCCCTGTTTGAATACAGAAAACAATCATGATAATATTGTATCACCAAAAAACTTTGTGCCAGTGACACACTGACTCATCAACAAAAACACTCTGTGGTCGCGCCAGTCTTTTCGTGACACAGCTCGTACTTACCGTTGCCGCTCCGCCGTGGGCAGTGGGGACTCTTTGACCTGCCCCACGAGAGGGCCAGCGAGCGACTCGTGGGTGCCGACTGTGCCGCGGGCGGCCGTCCGGCGCAGCACGGGACGAGGGGGGGAGAGTCAGTCGAACAGTCGTGTGGGAGGAAGACTGTCAATCAATTTTCCGTTTCATTTCCCTTGTCGTCGTCCCCCCAGTCTTGCGGGCTGCGGGCGGTACGGATGATTTCCGCCAGGCACGGAACCACGGAACCTCTCCCTGCCCCCGCACCGCACCGCCTCCGCGGCCTCGACGTGGAGCAGCGGCGGGGCCAGGGGGGCCGGGGTTGTCGACCTAGTGCGCCGGCGTGCGGCGGACACATGGCTGCTCACAAATAACGTCCATGAATATCGGGGCTAGAGCCCTCATGCTCGAGTACGATCGTACACACGGGCTGGGGGAAAGGGGGCAGGGGGCTGGTGCTGCGGTGGCGGCGGTCTACGGGACGTCACTGCAAGGCACAATCACCTCCTCCCCTGCCTCTCTCCCACGCCCCACGCTCTGTCTCTCTCCGTCTCTCTCTCTCTCTCTCACACACACACACACACACACACTTCCTCACCTCATTTTCGCGCCTGCTGCTGAATGTTGCACATTTTCGTTTTTTATGGCTTCGCGGTTGTTGTTGCTTGTTGTCGGCTCCGCGTTTGGCCGACAACAAACTCTGCCCGTATTTGCTCTTGCGCTGGCTGCCTTGCTCTCGCTTTGCGTCGGGCTTAATCCCCGCCCTCTTTGGGATGTTCCGCAGGCGCTGCTGCGGCGCTGCGGCTGCGCCTGTCGATAAAGAGCGCTACGTTAGGGCCGGGCCGCGGCGCTCGGTAGCGCTCTTTACGGGCCGCGCGCCGCTATCGGATTGGCGCCGCCAGCAGCACGAGCGCGGCGAGCGCGGCGAGCGCGGCGCAACCCCCGCGGCGTGGTGTTCTTACCCCCGGCAAATAAGAACGGCGGGTCTGATCCGTGATTGGGCTGGGTCAGGGGGACCCCCCCCCTCACTTGTTTCTGGGGTCGCGGTGTAGACAAACCACGCACGTTCTTTAGGTGCATTGACCCGCGTCATATCTCGTTCAGCTTCATAAATATTTCAGCCAGCATGATGGTGAGACTGGGTGAGACCTGTCCTTATGTCGTGCCTTTTCAAAAAAAAAATTGACACTCTACAAACCTTAAATTCAATGCTGGTGGCGACCATGGTTCTTGTTCTTTTGATACCGGTTTCAGACGCGTGCCTGATTGCGCTCTGGAAACTCAGGTTACCCACAACAAATTGTGTGAGACCCATTGTGCCTCACAGCAAATGTTGTGTACTTTACACCAAATGGTCTGAGGCTCAGAGGGTCACACATTATTTGGTGCACTGTGATTTACAAGAAAATTCTAAACTCGAATTATAATATACGTTGTAAATTTAGGCGAGCACATTTTATACTCGTCGATGTATTTTAAGTCGATAAGTACCGCATGTATTTTTACGATTACATATTGTAATTTTACGACTTGCGTGAAGGAAAATTTTTCTGTACATTTTCCTACTATTTTAACAGTGTGTGAGGCACAGACGGTCTCACTCTATTTGGTGTGAGGTAGGTGTGCCTCGCACCATTTGGTGTGAGACTGCCTCACACCAAGTTTTCCAGAGCGGTATACAATGAAGCATGAAGCACTTGCGTTATTTTCTATGCCATACTTTGTCACATATCCCCACCGTGTCCAGTATCGTTAACCAAGAGCACACGTAATGTTTGAATTTCGACTGTTCGTGCTTGGTGCCCTCTGTTCATATGGTCGTCTCCTGCAGCAGCAGGCTTTGAAGGATATAAGGAATGTTTCGCGCTACCGTGTTTGTGTGCACGTTTTTAAACGGACCCGTTTCTGCCAGACAGGGGAAGGAGCGACATGGTTCAACACCACCTGTTGAGCAGCTCAACACCCACGCCCGGGTACCAGAGCAACAATAGACACCTTGCTCTCTAAATAGTCGGCTCCCCGCCCGCGCGCGCTGCCCAGCGCCCACGCCAAAAATTGTGTTCAATTATAAAAGTACTTATTAATAGGCTAATTCACAAAAATATCACGCAAAAAGACACATAAAGTACATTCCATACCACAAGGGTGACAAAACTTTCTTAACCATGGGTCCGTTTCGCAGTTAACAAGAATTGCTAACGTGTTTTTTTTCACCTCTCCCTTCTGTCCGATTCACTCCATCAGGTGCCCCGTCAGCCCCACACCACCTCACCCTCCCTATCCTCCACACGGTACGCGTGTTCGTTGACAAAGAACCGAGGGCCGAGCGGGTGACCCCTCCCTGAGAGAGAGGGAGAGGGAGATAAGAACTGGGAAGGGAAGGGAGGTACGAAAGAGTGGGTGGAGAGCGACGCGCGCTCTCTTCTGAATACGAAATCCCTTCCCTGTTTCGAGCTCACGGACGTCGAGCGTTTTTTGCCTTTTGCCCCCCACCCCCCCCCTCCTCTTTTTCCACCGGGCGGGCCGCCGTGCACGACAGTGCCGTACGATGGGCTGCCTACCCCCCGGGCGCGCGGCCGCCGTGAAATTGTGTGGGCGGGGAGAAGGAGTGCACGGCGGGCTCCGCCGGGTGCAGCACTGCGGCGGCGGCGCGTACACTGCCGCGGCGTCGGCGTTACTGTCCCCCGAGTGTTTCTAGTTTAGGGTCGGACGTCCTGGGAAGTTGATGGAAAATTTCCAGAAAAAAGGAAATTTCCCAACCCCGGAAGTTTCCCGTTTCCCCCTTTTTTTTTTGATTTTTTTTTGGAAAATTTCCGGCAATTTTTGGAAATTTCCGACTACATCCCCGTCCTTGCTGATGCTTGACAACGGCAAGCGTTCGCTCGATCTTTCGAATCTTTCAATCGGTTTAACACCTGGTAAAGTTTTCGGATCACTAACGTTTTTTTTCTGTCATCAACGTAATGTTTTAATTTTGCTCAAGTTTGTGGTTTTGACCGACCACCGAGACTAGTTAGTGCACCCTGCCCGCCACTGACCGTCTCAGCAGGTAAGAGGTGAAGTCGGGTGAAGTGCACCCTTTCCTCTCTTCCTCTCACCAGCGGACGGCTAGAGGTGGTGTGCGCTGTTGGTCAGGGCGGTCGGTCGAGTCGAAAATGTTAATGACCAAAACTCTCATCTTTGAACTAAACCCTTTTCAGGTCGGGACTTCAAAACTTTTCTTCCGGCGTACCACTTGTCTTTTACCGGGCTGTTTAAAACAAATATTTATGAAACAAGTTTCGAGACACTGACTTATATTTTCGCTGTCATCCCGCGTTTTCTGGCGCGGAGGGTCTGCCGGGGCAGGGACTCGACGGGGAACAAAGCGCGTTCTCCATGCGGTGATGACCGCGTCTCCGCTGGGGATGGCGCCGTAATGAGGTAAGCGTTGCTGGTGGACGTAGAGAGGGAGGGAGGGAGGGAGAGAGAGAGAGAGAGAGAGAGATAGAGAGAGAGAGAGAGAGAGAGAGAGGCTCATGCGCAGGTTGTGCAGGCCGGAGGGGGACGAGCGGTTCTCCGGATGCTCTCCCTCGCACCCGCGCAAACTCTGGCCGGCGTCAGCAACCATCTCACTTGCTGACGCGCGAGAGTGAGAACAGCAGCGTAGCGTAAATGTGACTGGCGCGCGTGCGTGTGTGTGTGTGTGTGAGTGTGTGTATGTGCTTTGGTTAACTCGAGAGAATCCCGCACGGACTTTCTTTTTTCAACTATTTTTTTTGTTTTCGGCTACATGGCATCATCTTCCCGGAGATTACAGCCAGCAACCGGCCTCATTTAGCTGTCGCGAGCGCTATGTGGCGCAATCTGGGCAAGAAACGAATACCTTTTGTCGTGGAGGGCCGCCGGGACAGCCGGTGTCCGTCAGTAACAGAGGCGTTCCGGGGCGCGCGCGTATTCAAAACAAGAAGAAGGGCGCCAACGGAAAAAAAAGAGAAAGGGAAGAGCGAAGCAGGAACGGCGGCAGCAAGGGAACGGATTTGAGTCGTGCCAATTAGTTAGAGCCGCTCGCTTCTTTTGTTGTGTTTTTTTGGGGGGGTCCCTTAAGCGGGCGAGGAACAGCAGCGCTCTCGGCAGCGCTTCACCTTGGGAGCGTTCGCAAGGGGGACGGAGAGAGAGTTGGGTATGGACGAC
>NW_026267184.1:467258-467656 GCF_000697945.3 Frankliniella occidentalis | reverse complement strand
CATCCCCTTGCTGGAAGCCGCGTGAACTCATCTCTTTGGTTGCACTCACGTGGATAAATTACATACCCTCAAATGTTTCTTTTTGCTAGGCCTATCCCAAAAAGCCACAGCAGCTTTTATAGTTTTTCTTAATGCAGGGGTTAATTAAAAAAATGCGCATGCACTCTAAAATAAAGTGTGCTAGTTGCATGCTCATTTTCGTGTATGAAACCTGTGGTAGACACTTTTGGATGTGTGGACTGATTTTAAAAGTTAAAAGTGTTCAACACATTGGAGTGCACTTTGGACAAACCATCCTTGAAGTTGAGCCCTGCTTTTACTGTTCACTATTTAAATATCCAGTCAAAACGAGTGTTCGACGACGTTCTAAATCGTGCACGCCAGTCGCACACTATATC
>NW_026267184.1:458552-459603 GCF_000697945.3 Frankliniella occidentalis | reverse complement strand
TTCGCTTAACGAAGCTTACGCAAATTCGCATCGTCCGCTTTGCTCTTTTCTTATGCGCCACCGCCCCCCTCCCCTTCTTTCCCATCTCCTTCTTTTTATCCCGCTCACATTTTCTCTCATGGCCTTTTTAGATCTAAGGCGACCATGACCATAGAGCACACAGTGCTGTCACTCTCCATTTTCTTATTTTGCCATATGCCTCACCAGAGGGGTAGAAACGCACCATACTGACAAAAACAGTAGTTACTACGGAAATTTTCCAGTAAATAGACGAAGTGACCAAAGTCTGGCCTCTACATCTGAATATAAAATAGCTTTCGGTCTTTTCTGGTTTCAAATTTTGAAAGAAATATGGTAATCCTGTTTTTGTTTGAACTATATTTAAGATTGAGTGCATAGGTACGTGAGCTTCCTCCTTTTAGTATACCCTGTTCAAAAGCTGAGCTCTGCTCGGCCGTGTGATGTGCGCGACTGAATGCCGCGTGAGCTGCGTCTCCAGCGCCTCGCACCCTCGCCTCGCTCGCTAGCCATTCTCCATTTCGAACGCGCACGCCGACTACACGGAGGGACGGACCTGAAAAGTAATTAGAATCCGAGTGTCGCGCTCTTTAGAGGGCTCAGAGAGAGAAAGATCGAAAGCGCGCGCGCGCGTGCGAGAGAGAGAGAGAGAGAGAGGCGGGCGGACGCGCTCGGCGCCGGCAGCACCCCAGCAACAATGCGGTGCTTCTTTTGGATCCGGTTTGAACGAAATGAAATACCCTATTTATTTTTAAAACTTGGTTTTGGGGGGGGGGGGGGGGGGGGATTCCGGGTTGGGGTCGCGTGGGGTCGCGAAGATTTTTGCGTGGGGTCGCAAAAATTTTGGTAAGCTAATTTGGGGTCGCGAGCCGGAAAAGTTTGGGAACCGCTGCCCTAGCCTGTTTCATTTGGAGCTTCGACTTCTCGGATTTCTGCGGTCGGTGACTTTTCTGGAAGCAAATTCGATGCTGAGCACGATGGTCTCTGTCCGAACGCTCTGCGACATCGGGAACCCACCGCGCAACGGCGTTAA
>NW_026267184.1:457423-458246 GCF_000697945.3 Frankliniella occidentalis | reverse complement strand
GTGTGTGTGTGTAATTGTGTCATGCTAGACAATAATTCGATTTTCTTATCCTCCCGCGCGTCCCGGCCGGAAGTCGGGCGTGGCCGTGTGTGTGTGCGTGGGTGGGAGGAGGGCGGCGGGGGCGGTCCTCATCCCAACTTGACTCGGGGGGGTGGCCCGGGAAGGGGCGGCGCGGGGCGGCGTTGGGCCTTTCAACCCGTTAATGCTATTTCTGTCCTCGAGGTCGATTCACATCTCAATTTGCATGGCAACGTGTTGGCGCCGGCGTGTCCACGGTGCTGCCGACGACGCTGTCAGCTGGGGCGACAGGTAAACAGGCAGGGCGGAAACGGGCGGAAAGGAAGGTCGCCCGCGAATATGCTTAGGCCCGTGTACGGTGGCTGGCTGCGGCGGAGAGCTGCGCTGCTCGTCTTGCCGCCTTTGTCGTTAATACAAAGTCATTGTTTCGCAGGTATCAGAGTGCCTACGATAACAACGACCCTTTTGCATGCGGTCAATGTATGCTTCTTGTACCGGGTGTAACTGTGAATACGCAGCAGTGTTGTGGGATTGCATACCCAATATGGCTGCAGGGGCCATATGGCCCCTTACGGGTGTAAAGAGTAGGCAAACCCGCAACACTGCTGCGCATTCACATGTGAGTGCACTTACACCCGGTACTGTATTTCGGCCGGGCAGTGCCAAGCCCCCGCTCCCTTCTCTGCCGTCCCCCGCCACCTGCTTTTGCACCCCCGACCTTTTGTGCTGCTGCTCATGCGCGGCAAATTGTCGCCACAATTTCGCACCCGAAGTCCCCGTTTTCCCACGTCCAGCCAACCAGTCC
>NW_026267184.1:452845-457373 GCF_000697945.3 Frankliniella occidentalis | reverse complement strand
TCGTAAAGAGTGCGGTAAAAGTTGCCAAGATTGAGAGAGAGAGAGAGAGAAAGAGAGAAAGAGAGAGAGAGAGAGAAAGAGAGAGAGAGAGAAAGAGAGAGAGAGAGAAAAAGAGAGAGAGAGAAAAAAAAGAGAGAGAGAGAGAGAGAGAGAGCATGTTGGGGTTGCGGCAAAGGAGGATGATCTGCTGCTGCAAGTTTGGGTGTTTTGCATTCGCGGGGCCCGGCCCGGCTCCACGCCCGCGCACCTCTCCTGCCTCGTTGTGTATCGGGTCACGTGCTCTAAATTTTGAGGGATTTCTCCAAGGGCCGCCCAAACTTTTTACAAGACTTACTTTTCCCTCCCCAACAGTGGGACTTAACCCGCTCCGGCGCGACTGGGTCTGCCCTCTCGTCCGCCCGCCCGCCTGCCTATCCGCCCCCTACCCCCTCTCCACCCCCGTCCCGAACCCAACTCGTAAATCAAGCCCTTTGCCCCATGCAGCTTCCTGTGTGTAGGGCCCCGGAGGGCGGCGCGGCGCGGCAGAGCGGTCTCTGCAGAGTCCAGTTTGGCACACGGCGCTAATTCGATTTCATTCTCCGAGAAATGAAGGGCGGGGGGTCGCGCCCACTTCTTACTGCCGTTCAAAGAGTTGAGAGGTGGGCGTATAATATCGCCTTTTCCTGGACACGTTTGAAGTGAGTCACGAGAGGAGTGACGCGGCCACCAAAGCGGCTCACTTGTACCCTCTACCACACCAGAGTGCAGTGCATGTCCTGCAGGACAACTCGTCCTGGGTGAATTTTGCGGTGGTCTCCACTAGTCTAGGAGACACCTCTGCTTTCACCTTGATTTTCGAGGTGGTCAAGATTAGTACAAATTCTGTCATTGTGACTTTTGTGTCCCCTTCAGCTGAGCAGCAGCAGCAGCACGGCGAACATCTCCCAGAAATAACCCCCTTGCAACTTGCAACTGGCGCACGATTTTCTGCGACCTACAGTTTTCGGGTCCCATACCATTTCGTGTGTATGGCAGGGGGTTAATTCGGCGCTATTCGCCGTGGTGCTGCTGCTGCTGCTGCCGGGTTGAAGGGGACACGATAATTGTGTTAAATCTTTGGGCGCGACAAGCTGGGCCGGGGCCGGGCGGCGGCAGTCGCGGCACCAACCCACCCGGCCGGGGCGCGGGCGCGGCCCACCCGTGGAGTGGAACTCTCTTAATCGTGGGAACAAATTGGATTTTAGTATTATTATCGCTATAACTCAATTTCGCCGTGCGTTACTTCGTCTCGGCGGGCAGACCTCGAGCTGAACCCCGGCCCCCGGCACCGTCGGTCGATGGGCGTCGGATCGTTCACAAAAGTGAACTGATAATATTACCTTAATGCCAAAAGCATATTGCGGCTTTAACACTGTACTGTGGCCAAATATAGAACGTGTGAGATTTTTGTTGGGGGTGGCAAAGGGATCCTCCAGAAAGTACGTCCAGAACGTCCGTTTCCCTTAGATTCGTTACGGGAGCTCGGCGCCTGCAAGGCTCGGGGTAGGCCAGCCCGCAGAACACGCATGCACTGCAGGCAAGATGCTGCGTACCTATCAGGCGCTACGAGAGCTTGAACGGGCAAGGCCGAACTTGGCTGGCAGGTTCGTGACAGCGAATAACGTACGCTCTCTCTGGATATGATCCCAAACACACTTGTACTCAGTACCTATCCCATACCTCCCGGTCTCCGGCGCAGGGCTTTCTCCTTGAATTTCTTGCCTGTTGACGCCGCGGCCGGTCAGTTCGCAGCACAGCAGTTGTCCGGCTGGCGTCGCTATGTTTGAAAATTTTCGTAAATATCCGGAAAATTTACTAAAAATTCCTTTAAGAAATGAGAAAATGTCTTGGGTGTATGGTTATCTTCCCAATTTGTCGAAAATTTTATGTTGTTTTTTTAAACTTTCTGCGGCTTCCAACCGTGCTGAGCGCCGGTGAGGACGAGGCGTGGGCGAGTGTATCTGGCGGCCCCACTCTTCGTGGAGGAGACCAACAGACGTCGCCTTGTCAACACTCGTGGACGGCTATCGCGAAAGCTTCGCGGCCTCCTGTTGTGTATACGCCTTGCCTTGCTGCGCCTTCCCGCGCCTCCCGATTTGAAATTCAATTGCCATTGTTTTTGCGACTCGTGTTTATTTATCTGACGCTAATGGTACAGCAGGGGCGGCCGGGCTTCCTCAGGGGGTTGCGCTCGCCTGCGTGTAAACTTTGGGGGGGGGGTCTAGCTTTCGGGATTATGAGGCTGAGCAGACGGCGATGGAATCTGCCTTGAGGAGCTCCGCTGGCGCCTGCCGGCGGGCGGGCGGGCGGCGCGCGCGCTAAACCCCTGTACCAACATAACATCGCCTTTACTTCTTTCGCAATGATAGCAAATCCCCTCGTGCGGACGGGGAGGGGAGGCTTGCGCCGAGGGGACCGCGCCGCCACCGCCTAAGATATTGACTCGCGCAACGGACTGCCGCGCCGGAGGGAAGAGAGAGAGAGAGAGATTTAAGCACAACTTCCGCAGCAGCAGCGGCGAGGGGGGATTCAAGAAAAATAAAATAAAGGAATGAAATGTCGCTTGCGCCCCGCTCGGCGCGCGCGGCGGCGGTATTTGAACCCACGGACTGACTGTCAAGTGGCGCCCCGCTGAGCCGAGGCTTTGGTGTGTATGTTTGTGCGCCTTATCTGCCGGCGTTGGGCCTCCCCGGGCCGGAGGGGAAGGGGAGGGGAGGGAGGGGGCGTCCAATTCGGTCGCCACAGGCTGCTTGCTGGAGGTGTGACCCTGAAGCGAAGGGGGAGGGAAAGGTGGGGTCGGCCCTACTGCTCGAGGCTAAGATCGGGGACGATTTGCAAAACATGAGTGTGAGGGGGAAAGTGGGGAGGCGAGGGGATGATCGGAAGGGATCAATAAGAAAGGAAACGCCTTGAGCTTTACATTTTAAAGGGGAAGGCGGGTGAGTAAGCGCTGGGGGAACAGGAGGAGGAGGAGGAGTCCGGGGGAGTGCCAGAAAATGCCTCTCTCTAGCCTCTGCCGCCGCGTCGGTGTGTCTTTTTATCTCGTTATTAAGTGGAGGGCCTTGCTGCCGCTGGCGGCGACCCTTCTCGGGGCCCGGTGGTTGGTGGAGGGGAGGAGGCTGTAGACCCTCTTCGCCTCGTGACCACCGCACGAGTCTTTTAGAGCAAAGAGCCCCCTCCGGGCGGCCGGGGGGCGTTGTGTTAGGTATAGGGGTGATGGGAGGGGGCCGCCTGCACACAGCTGGACCTTCCCCCCGCCGGATCACCATTTATCAAAGGGTCTGTGAGCGATACAGACAGTCGAGTGAAGCCCTGGCCGGCCTGCCGGGCCTCCGCCCGTCGAGCTCGCCAGCGCGGCCATCAACAAGTACGCCCTGATCCTCCTCCTCCCCGTGCCGGACCGACTGACCTTTTGCATGCAGCTCATTTCCTCTCTTTCGCCTCTTCTCTCTTTCTCCGCCTCCGTTTGTTTACGAAAGAGAGCAGCACCAGTCGTGCCACGCCACACTCCCTTGCGGTTTCTTCTCTCTCTCTCTCTCTCTCTCTCTCTCTCTCTCTCTCTCGGCCGGGCGGAGGAGCGCAGCGCGAGGAAAGGAAAGTTCCGGCAACTTCCATTAAGTTCTGGCCGGGAGCAGCGCGGGCGCGGGGCCGGGCGGGCCAGCCGAGCCCAGCGGAAAGAACACCAAATTTTGCTTTCTCCTCCGCGGGTCTCTCGCTCTGCTCTCATGTCGGCTGCTGCTGCTGCTGCTGCTGCCGCTGGAGGCGGCCCGAACGTCTGAATGAAGTAATGAGAAGCACATTAGGACATGACGGTGCCCCCCCCCTCTCTCTCGCCCTCTCGCCGCGGCCCTGTCGCTCTCTCCACTTCACCCCCCGCCGTGTCGTCCCAGGGCCGGGACCAGCGCCATCACGGAAAGAGATTTGCGACATTAGTCTCTGGGATGGGGGCCGGGCCAGGGGCCGGGCCGGGGGCGGGTGCCTGAAATATACGGGGCCGAATCAAGGTGCCGCCAAAGCAAGCAGCGGCGGCGGCGGCGGCGGCGGCGGCGGCGCGGGGTGGAGCGCCTCCGTGGCCCTGCGGGGGTGGCGGGGGCGCCGCGGGGCGTCAGCGCCGAGCCACCACCTGGAGCGTCGCGCGCGGAGCGGCACGGAGGGCGGCAGGCAGCCACCACGCCACCCCCGCGCTCGGACGCATTGAAAACAAGTCTTATAAAAGAGGCGACTGCTTGCTGCTGCTGCTGCTTTTTTGGGGGGGGGGGGGGTTTATGTGGTTCTCACAGTTGCAGCAGCGAAATGCTTTCACTTCACTACTGCTGTCCTGGTGGTGTGGGGGGGAGTTTTGCGCTCTCGAGCAGCCATTGCACCACGACCACTACCAACCGCATTGGGGCCATAGCGAGCGGGTGCGTACGAGGCGAGCACGAGCTCGGGGACGAGCACGGGGAGGACACGAGCTCGGGGACGAGCACGAGCTCGGGGACGAGCACGAGCTCGGGGACGAGCACGAGCT
>NW_026267184.1:452231-452795 GCF_000697945.3 Frankliniella occidentalis | reverse complement strand
CACGAGCTCGGGGACGAGCACGAGCTCGGGGACGAGCACGAGCTCGGGGACGAGCACGAGCTCGGGGACGAGCACGGGGAGGACACTGAGGCGAGCATCCGTAAGAGCGCGGAGCACGGCGACCTAAAAACTGCGACAAATGGGTCCATGGGAAGGAGCGGGGGTCGGAAAAAGGGGTAGTGGTAGGGGGTGAAATCCTCACAATGTGAGGGGCCACTGATAACGGGCTGGTGGGCTGTGCCCGTTTGCAGGGGGGTGGGTGGCATGGTTTTTTTTGCCACGGCCGCTCCTCCGCCCCTGCCTCCTCCACACCCTCCGCGATCCCCTGGCGGAGGCGCGGAGGCTGGGCGAGGCTGGCCGACCTCTTTGACGGCCAGGCCGGGGCCGCGGGGTCGAGCGGGAGAGGCCGACCCTTAGTCAGGCTGGTTCACACGCTCTGCGGCGTGGCGGGGCGCGGGGCCTTAGACAAACCCCGGCTGGCAGGGAGGAGGAGGGGGCGACTCTGGCCAGTTATTGTCCGCAGGGGTAAGTTATGGCGATGGCTTTGTGATTAATTGTCGCCCA
>NW_026267184.1:451620-452181 GCF_000697945.3 Frankliniella occidentalis | reverse complement strand
GCACGAGCACGAGTTGGAACATGGGGCGAGGACGAGCTCGGGCTCGGGGGCGAGCACGGGGAGGACACCGAGGCGAGCATCAGTAAGAGCACGAGCACGGCGACCTAAAAACTGCGACAAATGGGTCCATGGGAAGGAGCGGGGGTAGGAAAAAGGGGTGGTGGTAGGGGGTGAAATCCTCACAATGTGAGGGGCTACTGATAACGGGCTGGTGGGCTGTGCCCGTTTGCGGGGGGAAGGGTAGCATGGTTTTTTGCCACGGCCGCTCCTCCGCCCCCTCCGCGATCCCCTGGCGGAGGCGCGGAGGCTGGGCGAGGCTGGCCGACCTCTTTGACGGCCAGCCCGGGGCTGCGGGGTCGAGCGGGAGAGGCCGACCCTTAGTCAGGCTGGTTCACACGCTCTGCGGCGTGGCGGGTCGGGCGCGGGGCCTTAGACAAACCCCGGCTGGCAGGGAGGGGGAGGGGGTGGCTCTGGCCAGTTATTGTCCGCAGGGGTAAGTTATGGCGATGGCTTTGTGATTAATTGTCGCCCATGGCGAGCCCCGCTCGCACGCACCCTGTC
>NW_026267184.1:446954-451023 GCF_000697945.3 Frankliniella occidentalis | reverse complement strand
GCAGGGGTAAGTTATGGCGATGGCTTTGTGATTAATTGTCGCCCATGGCGAGCCCCGCTCGCACGCACCCTGTCGGTCAGCCCAGGAGCCAGTCTCGCCCTCGCCATGTTGGGGCTTCCGCCAGAGCTGCCCGCCGGAACCCCCTCGCACGCGGGCGCTTGATCCGGAAGTTGTTATGCCACCGCCGTAAACGGGAGTAAGCCAAAGGATAACAAAGGGAAAGAAATTGGAACGTGATCAGAAGGGACAACAACAAAAATTGAATAAATATGGAATCGCGTAGGAGGAATGTCGTTGGGGCGTGGCGACGCAGCGGGGGTCAGGGCGGCCGGTGGTATGGTCCAGGGCCGGCGGGCGCGGCCCGGGCCTCGACGGGGTGGGTGGGGAGTGGGCGCCTGCGCGAGCCCATCGACCCCCTCCCCCCTCCCCCCCGCGGCGCCGGCCGCGCAGCGCCAGTCGTGGAGTCGCCGTGGGCCGCGCCGCCACGCCGCCCGTTCCGCCCGCCCGCCGCGCCGCCGCCGGCTCGTCGTCGTCTCGCCGCTCGCCGGCAGAACCTGCAGGCGCGACACGCCCGCCGCTGCCCGCGCCCCGTCTGTGCGCGCCCTCGCGTGCGTGCGTGCGATCTCGTGTGAGATACGCACCAAAAGTGTTGCGGAACGTCGTGTGTGCGAGAGTGTTTTGATTACGAGGTGGAATTAGTGCCGTGCTAAAACGTCGTGTCATCGCCAGGGATTTTTATTGGGCGCTTGTCCGCGTTACAGCGTCTCGCTCGAGTGAGTATTACGACCCGGGTGATATCCTCCTCCTCCTCCTCGCCGTCGCCTTCCTCCGTGTGGCTGCCGTGGTGGACGGAGACGCTTGGGTTGGATATTTACGAGAAATTCCGGAATGTTTTCGAAATTTTCCGAAAAAAAAACAAAAACAAATAAATTCTGGGGTCTGTGTAATCTTCCGTTTTTTTCCAGAAAGTTTCCGGATTTCCGGAAACTTTCTAGGACTTCAAACCCTAAGAGACGCTATTTGGTGGTGCCGTTACCGCCGTACTTTTTCAAGTGTAGCGTCCTTAAAGCCTTTTCCAGCCTAAAGCCTTCTGAAGTGTGCTTGACTCGACTCTATCCCGTCTCCCGTTTATTATATTACCTTTTTCTTCGGGTTTTATTATTACTTTCATGATTCCATCTGTGATTTATGACGGTGTACCGGCGAGTGAAAAATTGAAGCGCGATAAAATTTGATTACGTTGTGCGCGCCTCGCTGTACCGGGCTGCTCTGCTGCTGGCCGGCAGAGCCTCCCTTTCCACCAGGCGCGTGAAAATTTGTCATGAGCAAAGTTATGTTTTTCACTTTTTTTCGCCCTATTCAGGCCTAGTATTATCATCAGTTTTATTTTTGAATATTGGCCTTAAAAAAAAAGAAAGAAACCGTGTGTAGATAGTACTCGAATATCGGTTTTTTAACTCTCCGACGGGCAACATCGGCGTGAATGCGTCAATGACTGGTGGGACAGTCCACCCGCTCAGCAGCAGCAGCGGCAAAAAAAAAGGAGTGAAGGGGGAAAGAGAGAACAAAAGCCGGAAGGGAGAAATAAATGGAACGAATGGCGAAAATAAAGTTTGCGAATTGCATTGGTTGGGGATTATTCTTCTTGCTGCTCCGACGGGAAGACTATTGAAAACGCCGCGGCGGCGCGAGAAATATCGCCTCGCGTTATTGAGAGCTGATGACCTGGAGCCACATTGTGTGCCACTAGTCGGCGTTCTTTCTCCGGTCTAACGCGGGAGAGAGCGAGCAAGGAGCGAGGTGGTGGGCGGGAGGGGAGCGAGCAAGGGGAGGGGAGCTGCAATGGACATACAAACGGCCCACTAAACTGTCCAATCACGCCGGTAGGTCCGGGCAGCAGAGGTGGTTGTGCGGTGACGATCAAAACGCCGTAGAGAGAGTGTGAGAGAGGAGGGGGTAGGGGAATGGCGGTAAAGGCGCATGGAGCAGGAGGGAGAGGGTGGGGGAGGGACAAATTCGCCCAGTCACACGGTGGCGAGGGACTGTGACAGTTGGTCCCCTCGTCAATCATAATTACAGACTGATGAACCATCTCTCTTTATCTCTCTCTCTCTCTCTCATCTCTCGCTCTTTCCCCCCATCTCTCTCTCTCTCTCCCTCTGCCTCACTCTTCGCCACCAAATGGATTTTCTGGGGTCGCCAACGAACCGCTTTTGGTGGGCCGTGATGTTCGCTGCGGGTTCGCTTTTTATCTGGTTATGCCCCCCTCCCCCCTCCACCCCAGGGTGAGCCCAAAAAACCAAACCAAAAAAGCAAACAGCCCGAGCCACCCAAGCAGTCAAACCTTTTAAGCAACACGAGCCATATCCAGGCACACATTGCGACGTTGCGTACGTCTTGCTGTCTCCATTCAACGGCGTAGCGCTCCTCTCTGGCTCAACGGTACCTGGCGGTAAACAGGACCAGGAGAAAAGGGGGCCTCTCTCTGCTCTGTCCTACTCCCACTGCCGGGCGATCTCTTTCTCGCTCGCCCACTCTCTATTTCGCTCGCTCGATCTCTCTCGCTCCCACAATGGACTGATCTGCCAGATTACCGTTAGTGTCGGCTGAGCCCGGCTAGGCAGAGAGTTAATCTGCCTCTCGTTGTGCGTTGGTTCTTTTTCGGCGGCGCGCCCCTGCCCGCCTCCGCCTCGTCCCTGCTCCCGGCCTGCCCTCTGCTCCTCCCGTCCTGCCCACAGCCTCCCGGCCCAGCTCCCGACTCGCGCCCGCCTCCTATCCTGCCTGCTGCCTCTAATTAGTGTGTGACGTTGATCGGTTTCGTGTTTGCCCGCTTGGGGGTTTTTACCAACCCAATACTACGTACTTCTCTGGAAAAAAAAAAGATTTGCGCATTTACGGGGCTCACTCGCTATTTTCGGGACTGCGCGCGGATTTGTGCAGATAAAGCGCAACGGCCAGAGCTTGGCACTTAAGCAGGCCAAGTCTTGAATTATTTCAGTGTCGGGAGAAAGTATTTTACGACTTTGAGCGCGAGGGGGGCTGGTGTTACTTCTGAGAGTGTATGTGGTGCGGCGCCTCGGCGCGCTCTGGATTGTAGGATGCCGCGACCGGAGAGAGAAATGACTGATAATGAAATGAAGTATGAGGGGAGAGAGAGAGAGGCAGAGAGAGAGAGAGAGGAAGATACGCGATAAAGTGAACGGGGAAGAGGGACGAGCGCAGAGAGGCTGAGGCCGAGATGGCAAGGGGTGAATGTATAGAGCCTTTCCTTCTTCACGTGTAGGATAGGGGTAAAGTCTGATGTCGGCGGATCTGGGGAGAGGCGTGGCGAAAGGACAAGCAAGGTGGAAGGGAAAGAGAGAGAGAGTGAAAGAGGGAGGGACAAAGAGAGAGAAATGAAGAGTAAAAGCCGAGAGGATGAGTGTAGGCGGGAGCGCCAGGCGTGCCATTTACGGATAGAACTAATAAGAGCAGAAAATCCCCGAGGGCAGAACGCGGGGTGCCGACGTGTCGTGCGTAGGGGTGGTGCGTGCGTGCGCGTGTGTGTGTGCCAGCGAGAAAGAAAGAAAGAGAGAGAGAGAGAGAGAGAGAGAGATTTACACTACCAATCTTTTTAAAAGCCGCCATACGTCGCTACTTCTCGTTTCGGCTCTCTTCCGTTGTTTGATGGCTCCACCGTGCGGGCAGCGCTTTTGGCGGGAATTTTTTTTTGTTGGTGGCGAAACAAATCGCCGGTTTGGAGAAGTCGCGGTGTCATATGTCCAGTCCTTGCGCGTACGTGCATTATCTGGTGCATTATTTAGTGCACTATCTGGTGCATTATTTGGTGCATTATCTGGCGCATTATCTGGTGCATTATCTGGTGCATGATTTGGTGAATTACCCAAAAGCTGCGCTCCCAAGTTGCCAGAAGGGCACTTCATGCGCTGGCCGTGCTGCCCGCAGCGTCGGGCTTGTCCGAGTCCTGTTGCTTTTGCTGTTTATCTGTTTCCGTTCATGAGAGCCGGCAGTAACGATTCAAGTTCAGCAGCCGGCACAGTTCAGGCGGGGGGAGGGGCTAAATCCCCCC
>NW_026267184.1:443905-446037 GCF_000697945.3 Frankliniella occidentalis | reverse complement strand
ACTCCTCCGCTCCCTCACTCTCTGCCTCCCTCGCGCACTGTTCTCGCCCTACAGGTGCGTTGGTGCGATGCCCTGACGGAGGTTGTATTTTTTTAGCAGATGATACATTTGTAACTGAAACTTTAAACATTTCAAACAACTGAAATTAAAAAGAATGATTTGTCAAATGTGTCATTGCTTGTACTGTCATGAAGCGGTGTGCAGAGAGGCACAAGGCGCGACGTCACCAGTAAAAGATATACAGGGGGCGGCTGGTTGTTGGTGGTGGCCCGTGCCACAGCCGTCAGCTCCGCAGCGTCAGCCCCCCTCCCCCTCCTTTCTACCTCCCTACCGCCCGGCTCGGCTCGGCCGGCGCTCGGCTGGAAGCGCAGCTCGGAACTCGGCACGGTTCGGCTCGGCCGCCCGGGCGCTATCATATGATGCTATACTAGACACTTCAACTTCAACGAGGGTTAACGACTGCTTGTTCATAGCGAACTGGAGCCACACATTTCTGAAGGAGAATAAAACGGCAGTGGGGAACTTGTATGATATGAATTGAATAGCGGTATAAATTGCAACAACATTCTGTAAATGTTGGTGGTATAGATCTTTGAAACCTCAACTTCCTGTGCTGAAATAATATAAAGCAAAGCTTGATCATTCCACACGTATCATCTGCTTCCACGATCCGTGCCTTGACGGAACTTTTTTCTCCCGCCCAAGGATGAGAGCCCCGCTACGCCTAGCCACGCCCCGCCCCGCCACGCCCCTTCATATTTTATATGACGCGGTCGATAACGGAGCTTGCGGCGGGGAAGAAGGAAAGGCCTCGCCATGTCAACGCACCGCCACCCCTTGCTGCTCCAGACATTACGAAGGGGGTATGGGGTGGGGCCCGGGCGGGGGGGTCGAAGCCTGCTGACCGTAGCATACTCAAAGGGGTGACGCTGTCGGGCCCGACGCACCCGGCCTGTGTTGTATGGCCCCGGCGGATGAGCGGGTGAATACGGGCAATTTCTTTGTCCGTGTGTGTTTTTTTTCCTTTCCCCCTTTTCCCCCTTTATCTCCCTTTTTTTAACTTTTTGTCTAGATTTGTTTTGTCAATCGTCCAGAAGGTATGTTCGTTTGTGTCAGACTCATGCTTCAAATTTCGGTTGCTTCGCGCCTGCGAGACTCGGGGTATAGGCCACCCCGCAGTACACGCATGTACTGCATGTAAGACGATGCCTACCTCCCAGGCGCTATGGAAGCTTGCCGAGGCTGAACTTGGCAGTTTCGTTAAGGCAAATGATGGACGTTCTTTGTGGATGATCTCTTACGGATGAAAGGAGCTGGAAACGCTCCCAAAGAAACAGGCATGGAGTACAAAACTGTTGTTAGTTTACTCTCAGACCTGCACTGATTTTTTTCTTAGTAAATACCTACGCTTTTACACTGTAAAAAGCTTACGAACTAAATGCTTTGCAACGTTACGAACAGTTTTCGTTCTTTGTATTGCAAAGAAATTGTTTGTATTGCAAAGCGATTGTTTGTAAGGCTAGACAGGTTCTTACGAACAATTAGTTCCTCATACAACGCTTCAAAATCCTTCGTAAGCTACGAACGTTTTGGTTTGTATTACGAACCTATTGTTCGTAAGCAATTTACAGTGTACGCTTGCTGTTATTGAGTTGACGTCTTACGACGGAAAATAATTGACGGTTAAAGTTCCTTGCGTTGCTTTTCTAAGCGTCATGGTCAACCCTGAACACTTTTAAGTGTTCAACTTTACCGATTCACCCTAGTCAAACACTTAAAAGTGTGCAACATAGTGGTGAGCACTGTTAAATTCCTGCAAAGCAACCCTTTGCAGAACTGCGAAGTATTTAGATCCTTTAAACTACGAAGCATTTACTTTGCAATGACAAAGTGATGCTTTGCAATTGCGAAGCAATGGAAACACGCTGAAAAGCATCGCGTTGCAATTGCAAAGCATCACTTTGTCATTGCAAAGTAAATGCTTTGTAATTACAAAGGATCTGGATTTTAACAATGAGCACATGCATGTGCACTCCTGTTGCAATCTTTATTTATCAGTCTAAATGTATTATCTGCTAAAAGTCAGTAACAGGATCAGAGTGTTTTTCTAGTCTTTTGGGGGGGATGGGGGG
>NW_026267184.1:441474-442915 GCF_000697945.3 Frankliniella occidentalis | reverse complement strand
CAGTGCACCAAAAAGTTTTCTTTCCATCAACTTTTCTTCTTTTCTTTTGCTTGCGGCTCCGTCTAAAAGTGCAAAAGTTAAATGCAAAAAAAATCCTGTCGTTTACCTGACGAGCTTGTCGGGTGCGCAGAGCTCTACCTGTCCCTGGTGGTGCAAGAGTTATGTTAAATAAAGCAAACCTTTGCACCATTGTGAAGGATTTAGATTGTTTTCTACTACGAATAAGCATTTACTTTGCTGCTAAGCGATGCCTTGCAGTTGCGAAACAATGACAGCTTCGCTTTGCAATTGCAAATCAAATCCTTCTCATTTGAAAAGGATCTAGATCCTCCGGAACTCTAGAAAGCATTTGCTTTGCAGGAATTCAGCAGTGAGCCCGACTTCAAGTCTCGATCGTCGAGGCTGGCTTATGGCTCATGCGTTTCTTCTCCAGCGCTATATCCTCATTCTTGCCGCGGACTGTCTCGTGTTTCAACCGCCCCTCTCTGTGCGTAGCTCCGCGCACCTCGCGCCCAGCTCAAGTCTCCTCGACGAGTTTCGTGAAAACGTAGTGCGTTGCAGCGCCGCGCCGAGCCGTTCTCTTGAACGGCGTCACAAACGGGAAAAGAGAAGACTGCGTGTTACTGCGGTCGAAAGGCTAACATCGATAGGCTAGATTCAATAGCTGAAATCGCAGAATCCGATTGTCACACACCAGTTCGTGTACGATGAGAACTTTATTGCACGGGTTTGTTCTCTCTGATAATTTTATAAAAAGATTACGCGAATATAGACCCCCTTTTTGAGAGAATCCTGGCTGTACACGTCCTTCTAACCCAGTTTTTAAAGAGTCGATCGTAACGACAATAATTTTATTTTCTTTGTCAAGTTTTCTAGATTTTTGAAAAAAAAAAAAAAAAACTCCCACGCTAGTAAATTCCGTAAAAAAGGGAAGTACTTATTGTCTTCGTGCTCTTATGAATGTGTATGGATGTAGGTCCCTGGTGATGACCGCCCCCCTGATTGCTGATGTGACGACGCGCGGCGGGTGCGCTGAAAAATGACGGCAGAGACTGACCTACATCTCGCTAAATGCGTCAGTCGCCACGCCCCGCCCCACCACGCCACGCCATGCCCTGCCTTGCCCCGTCATGTCGCTCCCCACCGCACTCCTGTCGCCGCCGCCACCGCCGCCTGGGATGGGTAGCAGCGAATCAGTTCGAATGCTGCTGCTGCTGTCTGGATGGCACTGCAGGTGGGTATGGGGTGGGGCCCGGGGGGTGGGGGGTCGAAGCCTGCTGACCGTAGCATACTCAAAGGGGTGACGCTGTCGGGCCCGACGCACCCGGCCTGTGTTGTATGGCCCCGGCGGATGAGCGGGTGAATACGGGCAATTTCTTTGTCCGTGTGTGTTTTTTTTCCTTTCCCCCTTTTCCCCCTTTATCTCCCTTTTTTTAACTTT